>NW_027442480.1:0-111764 GCF_048569485.1 Anomaloglossus baeobatrachus | reverse complement strand
CGTTGCGGGCCTCTCTGCCGGACGTTGCGGACATCTCTGCCAGACGGCGTGGGCCTCTCTACCGGACGGTGCGGACATCTCTGCCGGATGTTGCGGGACTCTCTGCCAGACAGAGCGGGCCTCTCTGCCGGACGGTGCGGGCATCTCTGCGGGACGGCGCGGGCGTCTCTGCCAGACGTCGCGGTCCTCTCTGCCGGACGGCGCGGGCTTCTCTGCCGGACGGCGCGGGCCTCTCTGCAGGACGTCGCGGGCCTCTCTGCCGGACGTCGCGGGCCTCTCTGCCGGACGGTGCGGACATCTCTGCCGGACGTTGCGGGACTCTCTGCCAGACGGCGCGGGCCTCTCTGCCGGACGTTGCGGGACTCTCTGCCAGACGGCGTGGGCCTCTCTGCCGGACGGTGCGGACATCTCTGCCGGACGTTGCGGGACTCTCTGCCAGACAGAGCGGGCCTCTCTGCCGGACGGTGCGGGGCATCTCTGCGGGACGGCGCGGGCGTCTCTGCCAGACGTCGCGGTCCTCTCTGCCGGACGTCGCGGGCGTCTCTGCCGGACGGCGCGGGCGTCTCTGCCGGACGTTGCGGGCCTCTCTGCCGGACGTTGCGGGCGTCTCTGCCGGACGTCGCGGGCCTCTCTGCCGGACGTTGCGGGCCTCTCTGCCAGACGGCGCGGGCGTCTCTGCTGGATGGCGTGGCCCTGTCTGCCGGATGGAACGGGCGTCTCTGCTGGACGTTGCGGGCCTCTCTGCCGGATGGCGCGGGCCTCTCTGCCGGATGGCGCGGGCCTCTCTGCCGGATGGCGCGGGCCTCTCTGCCGGACGGCGCAGGCGTCTCTGCCGGACGGCGCGGGCCTCTCTGACGGACGTCGCGGGCCTCTCTGCCGGACGTCGCGGTCCTCTCTGCCGGATAGCGTGGCCCTGTCTGCCGGATGGCGTGGCCCTGTCTGCCGGATGGCGTGGCCCTGTCTGCCGGATGGCGTGGGCGTGTCTGCGCTCGGACCCCGGAGCCTTGCTGCGAGCGTTGTACGGGGTACACGGTAGGAGTTGTAGCTGTATCTGCGATGCCTGGACTGTGGATGTTCGGGGTTATCCTCCACTGCTCCGGATCAATCTGTGACGTCCGCCATACTTTACCTGACAGGTATGACATGCGGTGCGAGGTCTACTGGAGAGAAATATCCTGCACATTTTAGACTGATACATTGTAACAAACTAACTGTCCAGGAGAGATTTGTGCTGAGGATGGTCTGCGCTGACACTGTAACAAACCCTCAGCTGTGTAACAAACCCTCAGCTGTGTAACAGACCCTCAGCTGTGTAACAAACCCTCAGCTGTGTAACAGACCCTCAGCTGTGTAACAGACCCTCAGCTGTGTAACAGACCCTCAGCTGTGTAACAGACCCTCAGCTGTGTAACAAACCCTCAGCTGTGTAACAGACCCTCAGCTGTGTAACAAATCCTCAGCTGTGCAACAGACCCTCAGCTGTGTAACAAACCCTCAGCTGTGTAACAGACCCTCAGCTGTGTAACAGACCCTCAGCTGTGTAACAAACCCTCAGCTGTGTAACAGACCCTCAGCTATGTAACAGACCCTCAGCTGTGTAACAAACCCTCAGCTGTGTAACAAACCCTCAGCTGTGTAACAGACCCTCAGCTGTGTAACAAACCCTCAGCTGTGTAACAGACCCTCAGCTGTGTAACAGACCCTCAGCTGTGTAACAAATCCTCAGCTGTGCAACAGACCCTCAGCTGTGTAACAAACCCTCAGCTGTGTAACAGACCCTCAGCTGTGTAACAGACCCTCAGCTGTGTAACAAACCCTCAGCTGTGTAACAGACCCTCAGCTATGTAACAGACCCTCAGCTGTGTAACAAACCCTCAGCTGTGTAACAAACCCTCAGCTGTGTAACAGACCCTCAGCTGTGTAACAAACCCTCAGCTGTGTAACAGACCCTCAGCTGTGTAACAGACCCTCAGCTGTGTAACAGACCCTCAGCTGTGTAACAAACCCTCAGCTGTGTAACAGACCCTCAGCTGTGTAACAGACCCTCAGCTGTGTAACAAATCCTCAGCTGTGTAACAGACCCTCAGCTGTGTAACAGACCCTCAGCTGTGTAACAGACCCTCAGCTGTGTAACAAACCCTCAGCTGTGTAACAGACCCTCAGCTGTGTAACAAACCCTCAGCTGTGTAACAGACCCTCAGCTGTGTAAACAAACCCTCAGCTGTGTAACAGACCCTCAGCTGTGTAACAAATGCTCAGCTGTGTAACAAATGCTCAGCTGTGTAACAAATGCTCAGCTGTGTAACAGACCCTCAGCTGTGTAACAGACCCTCAGCTGTGTAACAAACCCTCAGCTGTGTAACAGACCCTCAGCTGTGTAACAAACCCTCAGCTGTGTAACAAACCCTCAGCTGTGTAACAGACCCTCAGCTGTGTAACAGACCCTCAGCTGTGTAACAGACCCTCAGCTGTGTAACAAACCCTCAGCTGTGTAACAGACCCTCAGCTGTGTAACAGACCCTCTACTGTGTAACAGACCCTCAGCAGTGTAACAAATCCTCAGCTGTGTAACAGACCCTCAGCTGTGTAACAGACCCTCTGCTGTGTAACAGACCCTCTACTGTGTAACAGACCCTCTACTGTGTAACAAACCCTCAGCTGTGTAACAAATCCTCAGCTGTGTAACAAACCCTCTACTGTGTAACAGACCCTCTACTGTGTAACAGACCCTCTACTGTGTAACAAACCCTCAGCTGTGTAACAAATCCTCAGCTGTGTAACAGACCCTCAGCTGCGTAACAGACCCTCTACTGTGTAACAGACCCTCAGCTGTGTAACAGACCCTCAGCTGTGTAACAGACCCTCAGCTGTGTAACATATCCTCAGCTGTGTAACAGACCCTCAGCTGTGTAACAAATCCTCTACTGTGTAACAAATCCTCAGCTGTGTAACAGACCCTCAGCTGTGTAACAAACCCTCAGCTGTGTAACAAATCCTCTACTGTGTAACAAATCCTCAACTGTGTAACAAATCCTCAGCTGTGTAACAAATCCTCAGCTGTGTAACAGACCCTCAGCTGTGTAACAGACCCTCTACTGTGTAACAGACCCTCAGCTGTGTAACAGACTCTCAGCTGTGTAACAAATCCTCTACTGTGTAACAAATCCTCAGCTGTGTAACAAATCCTCAGCTGTGTAACAGACCCTCAGCTGTGTAACAGACCCTCAGCTGTGTAACAAATCCTCAGCTGTGTAACAAACCCTCAGCTGTGTAACAGACCCTCAGCTGTGTAACAAACCCTCAGCTGTGTAACAAACCCTCAGCTGTGTAACAGACCCTCAGCTGTGTAACAGACCCTCAGCTGTGTAACAAATCCTCAGCTGTGTAACAAACCCTCAGCTGCGTAACAAACCCTCAGCTGTGTAACAGACCCTCAGCTGTGTAACAGACCCTCAGCTGTGTAACAAACCCTCAGCTGTGTAACAGACCCTCAGCTGTGTAACAAATCCTCAGCTGTGTAACAGACCCTCAGCTGTGTAACAAACCCTCAGCTGTGTAACAGACCCTCAGCTGTGTAACAGACCCTCAGCTGTGTAACAAACCCTCAGCTGTGTAACATATCCTCAGCTGTGTAACATATCCTCAGCTGTGTAACAGACCCTCAGCTGTGTAACAGATCCTCAGCTGTGTAACAAACCCTCAGCTGTGTAACAAACCCTCAGCTGTGTAACAGACCCTCTACTGTGTAACAGACCCTCAGCTGTGTAACAAACCCTCAGCTGTGTAACAGACCCTCAGCTGTGTAACAAACCCTCAGCTGTGTAACAAACCCTCAGCTGTGTAACAAACCCTCAGCTGTGTAACAAACCCTCAGCTGTGTAACAGACCCTCTACTGTGTAACAGACCCTCAGCTGTGTAACAAACCCTCAGCTGTGTAACAGACCCTCAGCTGTGTAACAAACCCTCAGCTGTGTAACAGAACCCTCAGCTGTGTAACAGACCCTCAGCTGTGTGCATCTGGAGCAGGTCTGGACGGATTTAACCCCTGGAGAATCTTCCCATGATGAGAAATTAATATATAAGGCAGCGGCAGACACCGGACGACTTGTCCCTTCCTAGTCCGATGGCTCCTCATAGCGCACATCCACCCGCCGTAGCCCCCGGACCTCTCTATCCCCCGCAGCCCTCTAACCCCCGGACCTCTCTAACCCCCGGACCCCTCTAACCCTTGGACCCCTCTAACCCCCGAACCCCTCTAACCCCCGGACCCCTCTAATCCCCGGACCTCTCTAACCCCCGGACCCCTCTAACCCCCGAACCCCTCTAACCCCCGGACCCCTCTAACCCCGGACCCCTCTAACCCCGGACCTCTCTATCCCCCTGAGCTCTCTATCCCCCTGAGCTCTCTATCCCCCTGAGCTCTCTAACCCCCTGAGCTCTCTAACCCCCTGAGCTCTCTAACCCCCTGAGCTCTCTAACCCCCGGAGCTCTCTGCCCCCCCTTACCTCTCTGCCCCCCCTTACCTCTCTGCCCCCCTGACCTCTCTTGCCCCCTGACCTCTCTTGCCCCCCCTGAGCTCTCTTGCCCCCCCCCGACCTCTCTGACCCCATGACCTCTCTGCCCCCCCACTGACCTCTCTGCCCCCTGACCTCTCTGCCCCCCGCCTGAGCTCTCTGCCCCCCCTGACCTCTCTGCCCCCCCTGAGCTCTCTGCCCCCCCCTGACCTCTCTGCCCCCCCTGACCTCTCTGCCCCCCCTGAGCTCTCTGCCCCCCCTGAGCTCTCTGCCCCCCCCTGACCTCTTTGCCCCCCCCCCTGACCTCTCTGCCCCCCCCTGACCTCTCTGCCCCCCCCCTGACCCTCTCTGCCCCCCCCTGACCTCTCTGCCCCCCCCTGACCTCTCTGCCCCCCCTGACCTCTCTGCCCCCCCCTGACCTCTCTGCCCCCCCCTGACCTCTCTGCCCCCCCCTGACCTCTCTGCCCCCCCCTGACCTCTCTGCCCCCCCTGACCTCTCTGCCCCCCCTGACCTCTCTGCCCCCCCTGACCTCTCTGCCTCCCCCTGACCTCTCTGCCCCCCCTGACCTCTCTGCCCTCCCCTGACCTCTCTGCCCCCCCCCTGACCTCTCTGCCCCCCCCTGACCTCTCTGCCCCCCCTGACCTCTCTTCCCCCCTGACCTCTCTGCCCCCCCTTGACCTCTCTGCCCCCCCTGACCTCTCTGCCCCCCCCTGACCTCTCTGCCCCCCCCTGACCTCTCTGCCCCCCCCTGACCTCTCTGCCCCCCCCTGACCTCTCTGCCCCCCCCCCTGACCTCTCTGCCCCCCCCGACCTCTCTGCCCCCCCTGACCTCTCTGCCCCCCCCCCTGACCTCTCTGCCCCCCCCCCCTGACCTCTCTGCCCCCCCCTGACCTCTCTTCCCCCCCTGACCTCTCTGCCCCCCCCTGACCTCTCTGCCCCCCCCTGACCTCTCTGCCCCCCCCTGACCTCTCTGCGCCCCCCTGACCTCTCTGCCCCCCCTGACCTCTCTGCCCCCCCCATGACCTCTCTGCCCCCCCTGACCTCTCTGCCCCCCCCCTGACCTCTCTGCCCCCCCCTGACCTCTCTGCCCCCCCCTGACCTCTCTGCCCCCCCCCCCCCTGACCTCTCTGCCCCCCCCTGACCTCTATGCCCCCCCCTGACCTCTCTGCCCCCCCTGACCTCTCTGCCCCCCCCCCCCTGACCTCTCTGCCCCCCCCTGACCTCTCTGCCCCCCCCTGACCTCTCTGCCCCCCCCTGACCTCTCTGCCCCCCCCTGACCTCTCTGCCTCCCCCTGACCTCTCTGCCCCCCTGACCTCTCTGCCCTCCCCTGACCTCTCTGCCCCCCCCTGACCTCTCTGCCCCCCCCTGACCTCTCTGCCCCCCCTGACCTCTCTGCCCCCCCCTGACCTCTCTGCCCCCCCTTGACCTCTCTGCCCCCCCCTGACCTCTCTGCCCCCCCCTGACCTCTCTGCCCCCCCCTGACCTCTCTGCCCCCCCCTGACCTCTCTGCCCCCCCCTGACCTCTCTGCCCCCCCCTGACCTCTCTGCCCCCCTACCTCTGCCCCCCCCTGACCTCTCTGCCCCCCCCTGACCTCTCTGCCCCCCCCCTGACCTCTCTGCCCCCCTGACCTCTCTGCCCCCCCCCCCTGACCTCTCTGCCCCCCCCCTGACCTCTCTGCCCCCCCCTGACCTCTCTGCCCCCCCCTGACCTCTCTGCCCCCCCCCTGACCTCTCTGCCCCCCCCCTGACCTCTCTGCCCCCCCCTGACCTCTCTGCCCCCCCCTGACCTCTCTGCCCCCCCCTGACCTCTCTGCCCCCCCCTGACCTCTCTGCCCCCCCTGACCTCTCTGCCCCCCCCTGACCTCTCTGCCCCCCCTGACCTCTCTGCCCCCCCTGACCTCTCTGCCCCCCCCTGACCTCTCTGCCCCCCCCTGACCTCTCTGCGCCCCCCTGACCTCTCTGCCCCCCCCTGACCTCTCTGCCCCCCCCTGACCTCTCTGCCCCCCCCTGACCTCTCTGCCCCCCCCCTGACCTCTCTGCCCCCCCCTGACCTCTCTGCCCCCCCCCTGACCTCTCTGCCCCCCCCTGACCTCTCTGCCCCCCCTGACCTCTCTGCCCCCCCCCCTGACCTCTCTGCCCCCCCCCTGACCTCTCTGCCCCCCCCTGACCTCTCTTCCCCCCCTGACCTCTCTGCCCCCCCCCTGACCTCTCTGCCCCCCCCTGACCTCTCTGCCCCCCCTGACCTCTCTGCGCCCTCCCTGACCTCTCTGCCCCCCCTGACCTCTCTGCCCCCCCCCTGACCTCTCTGCCCCCCCCCTGACCTCTCTGCCCCCCCCTGACCTCTCTGCCCCCCCCCCCTGACCTCTCTGCCCCCCCCCTGACCTCTCTGCCCCCCCCCTGACCTCTCTGCCCCCCCTGACCTCTCGGGCCTCTCTGTGAGAGATTGTCTGAACTAATCATCTCGCAGTTTGTACAGAATGACGTTTCATTAGGAGAAGGTGCCCTCTTTGTACAGCGCCACAGTCGGGGTGAATCGTCCCGGGCAGATGCCGGCTGCGGCTCATGACCTTGTTGTGGGTTTAGTGCTGAGTTTATCCTTTAATCCTTTTACACTGAGATTTGAGCTGCACGGAGGCGACCGGCTGCGACCCTAGCCAGCAGTGTGCACTATGATATGGGGGTGCAGGACTATGGGGGTGCAGGGCGGTTTACACAGGACTATGGGGGCGCAGGACGGTGTACGCAGGACTATGGGGGTGCAGGACGGTGTACACAGGACTATGGGGGTGCAGGACGGTGTACACAGGACTATGGGGGTGCAGGACGGTGTACGCAGGACTATGGGGGTGCAGGACGGTGTACACAGGACTATGGGGGTGCAGGACGGTGTACGCAGGACTATGGGGGTGCAGGACGGTATACACAGGACTATGGGGGTGCAGGACGGTGTACGCAGGACTATGGGGGTGCAGGACGGTGTACACAGGACTATGGGGGTGCACGATGGTGTACACAGGACTATGGGGGTGCAGGACGGTGTACGCAGGACTATGGGGGTGCACGATAGTGTACGCAGGACTATGGGGGTGCACGATAGTGTACGCAGGACTATGGGGGTGCAGGACGGTGTACGCAGGACTATGGGGGTGCAGGACGGTGTACACAGGACTATGGGGGTGCAGGACGGTGTACACAGGACTATGGGGGTGCAGGACGGTGTACGCAGGACTATGGGGGTGCAGGACGGTGTACACAGGACTATGGGGGTGCAGGACGGAGTACGCAGGACTATGGGGGTGCAGGACGGTATACACAGGACTATGGGGGTGCAGGACGGTGTACGCAGGACTATGGGGGTGCAGGACGGTGTACACAGGACTATGGGGGTGCACGATGGTGTACACAGGACTATGGGGGTGCAGGACGGTGTACGCAGGACTATGGGGGTGCACGATAGTGTACGCAGGACTATGGGGGTGCACGATAGTGTACGCAGGACTATGGGGGTGCAGGACGGTGTACGCAGGACTATGGGGGTGCAGGACGGTGTACACAGGGCTATGGGGGTGCAGGATGGTGTACACAGAACTATGGCGTGCAGGACGGTGTACACAGGACTATGGGGGTATAGGACAGTGTACACAGGACTATGGGGTGCAGGATGGTGTACACAGGACTATGGGGGTGCAGGACGGTGTACACAGGACTATGGGGGTGCAGGACGGTGTACACAGGACTATGGGGGTGCAGGACGGTGTACGCAGGACTATGGGGGTGCAGGACGGTGTACGCAGGACTATGGGGGTGCAGGACGGTGTACGCAGGAGTATGGGGGTGCAGGACGGTGTACACAGGACTATGGGGGTGCAGGACGGTGTACACAGGACTATGGGGGTGCAGGACGGTGTACACAGGACTATGGGGTGCAGGACGGTGTACACAGGGCTATGGGGGTGCAGAACGGTGTACACAGGACTATGGGGGTGCAGGACGGTGTACACAGGACTATGGGGGTGCAGGACGGTGTACACAGGACTATGGGGTGCAGGACGGTGTACACAGGACTATGGGGTGCAGGACAGTGTACACAGGACTATGGGGTGCAGGATGGTGTACACAGGACTATGGGGGTGCAGGACGGTGTACACAGGACTATGGGGGTGCAGGACGGTGTACACAGGACTATGGGGGTGCAGGACGGTGTACACAGGACTATGGGGGTGCAGGACGGTGTACACAGGACTATGAGGGTGCAGGACGGTGTACACAGGACTATGGGGGTGCAGGACGGTGTACACAGGACTATGGGGGTGCAGGACGGTGTACACAGGACTATGGGGTGCAGGACGGTGTACACAGGGCTATGGGGTGCAGGACGGTGTACACAGGACTATGGGGGTGCAGGACGGTGTACACAGGACTATGGGGGTGCAGGACGGTGTACACAGGACTATGAGGGTGCAGGACGGTGTACACAGGACTATGGGGGTGCAGGACGGTGTACACAGGACTATGGGGGTGCAGGACGGTGTACACAGGGCTATGGGGTGCAGGACGGTGTACACAGGACTATGGGGTGCAGGACGGTCATTATGAGGGTTCAGTGATGTACAGGGGATTGGGGAGATTTGTGATCTAGGGACTTTCTGGGCACAGCGCTCCCCCTTGTTCTGGCTCTCGGGGTGCTGCATTCCTCCGTGTGATGAGCTGCGGATGTGTGATTGTACCTGCAGCAGTCACTGGGGAGATTTATGGCCGCAGGGCGCAGATGAGCGCACAGCACCATAGATGGTAACAGGCGCCAGGTTGGCCTCTCCTTGTTCCCGCTGCCAGGGATTCCTCCAATGCTGAGACTAAACAGCAGAGAGTGCCGCTGACAGACAGGGAGGACGGGCGGGCAGGGGTTAATCAATGCTCTGATTTCAGAGGACAGACGCCTCCCTGTTCACATCCAGCCAGCCACCAATGTAACAGCAGAATACAGACTGCAGCTCTGAAGGATAACACACAATGTGACTGCAGAATACGGACTGCAGCTCTGAAGGATAACATACAATGTAACAGCAGAATACAGACTGCAGCTCTGAAGAATAACACACAATGTAACAGCAGAATACAGACTGCAGCTCTGAAGGATAACGTACAATGTGACTGCAGAATAGTGACTGCAGCTCCGAAGAATAACACACAATGTAACAACAGAATACAGACTGCAGCTCCGAAGGATAACACACAATGCAACTGCAGAATAGTGACTGCAGCTCTGAAGGATAACACACAAAGTAACAACAGAATAGTGACTGCAGCTCCGAAGGATAACACACAATGTAACAACAGAATAGTGACTGCAGCTCCGAAGGATAACACACAATGTAACAACAGAATAGTGACTGCAGCTCCGAAGGATAACACGCAATGCAACTGCAGAATACAGACTGCAGCTCTGAAGGATAACGTACAATGTAACAGCAGAATACAGACTGCAGCTCTGAAGAATAACGTACAATGTAACAGCAGAATACAGACTGCAGCTCTGAAGAATAACACACAATGTAACAGCAGAATACAGACTGCAGCTCTGAAGAATAACACACAATGTAACAGCAGAATACAGACTGCAGCTCTGAAGGATAACGTACAATGTAACAGCAGAATACAGACTGCAGCTCTGAAGGATAACGTACAATGTAACAGCAGAATACAGACTGCAGCTCTGAAGAATAACACACAATGTAACAGCAGAATACAGACTGCAGCTCTGAAGAATAACACACAATGTAACAGCAGAATACAGACTGCAGCTCTGAAGGATAACGTACAATGTAACAGCAGAATACAGACTGCAGCTCTGAAGGATAACGTACAATGCCAATGTATGTAAAGCGCTGTGGAATTAATAGCGCTATATAAATGAATAAAATTATTATTATTATTATTAATGTAACAGCAGAATACGGACTGCAGCTCTGAAGGATAACGTACAATGTAACAGCAGAATACAGACTGCAGCTCTGAAGAATAACACACAATGTAACAGCAGAATACAGACTGCAGCTCTGAAGGATAACGTACAATGTAACAGCAGAATACAGACTGCAGCTCTGAAGGATAACGTACAATGTAACAGCAGAATACGGACTGCAGCTCTGAAGGATAACACACAATGTAACAGCAGAATACAGACTGCAGCTCTGAAGGATAACACACAATGTGACTGCAGAATAGTGACTGCAGCTCTGAAGGATAACGTACAATGTAACAGCAGAATACGGACTGCAGCTCTGAAGGATAACATACAATGTGACTGCAGAATACGGACTGCAGCTCTGAAGGATAACATACAATGTGACTGCAGAATAGTGACTGCAGCTCTGAAGGATAGCGTACAATGTAACAGCAGAATACAGACTGCAGCTCTGAAGGATAACGTACAATGTAACAGCAGAATACGGACTGCAGCTCTGAAGGATAACGTACAATGTGACTGCAGAATACGGACTGCAGCTCTGAAGGATAACATACAATGTAACAGCAGAATACAGACTGCAGCTCTGAAGGATAACGTACAATGTAACAGCAGAATACGGACTGCAGCTCTGAAGGATAACATACAATGTGACTGCAGCTCCGAAGGATAACACACAATCTGACTGCAGAATAGTGACTGCAGCTCTGAAGGATAACACGCAATGTAACAGCAGAATACAGACTGCAGCTCCGAAGGATAACACACAATGTGACTGCAGAATAGTGACTGCAGCTCCAAAGGATAACACGCAATGCAACTGCAGAATAGTGACTGCAGCTCCGAAGGATAACACGCAATGCAACTGCAGAATAGTGACTGCAGCTCCGAAGGATAACACACAATGTAACAACAGAATAGTGACTGCAGCTCCGAAGGATAACACGCAATGCAACTGCAGAATAGTGACTGCAGCTCTGAAGGATAACACACAATGCAACTGCAGAATAGTGACTGCAGCTCCCAAGGATAACACACAATGTAACAGCAGAATACGGACTGCAGCTTTGAAGGATAACGTACAATGTAACAGCAGAATACGGACTGCAGCTCTGAAGGATAACGTACAATGTGACTGCAGAATACGGACTGCAGCTCTGAAGGATAACATACAATGTGACTGCAGCTCCAAAGGATAACACACAATGTGACTGCAGAATAGTGACTGCAGCTCCAAAGGATAACACAAAATGTAACAGCAGAATACGGACTGCAGCTCTGAAGGATAACGTACAATGCAACAGCAGAATACGGACTGCAGCTCTGAAGGATAACGTACAATGTGACTGCAGAATAGTGACTGCAGCTCTGAAGGATAACGTACAATGTAACAGCAGAATACGGACTGCAGCTCCGAAGGATAACACACAATGCAACTGCAGAATAGTGACTGCAGCTCCGAAGGATAACACACAATGTAACAGCAGAATACGGACTGCAGCTCTGAAGGATAACGTACAATGTGACTGCAGAATACGGACTGCAGCTCTGAAGGATAACATACAATGTGACTGCAGCTCCGAAGGATAACACACAATGTAACAGCAGAATACGGACTGCAGCTCTGAAGGATAACGTACAATGTAACAGCAGAATACGGACTGCAGCTCTGAAGGATAACGTACAATGTGACTGCAGAATACGGACTGCAGCTCTGAAGGATAACATACAATGTGACTGCAGCTCCGAAGGATAACACACAATGTAACAGCAGAATACGGACTGCAGCTCTGAAGGATAACGTACAATGTAACAGCAGAATACGGACTGCAGCTCTGAAGGATAACGTACAATGTAACAGCAGAATACGGACAGCAGCTCTGAAGGATAACATACAATGTGACTGCAGAATAGTGACTGCAGCTCTGAAGGATAACGTACAATGTGACTGCAGAATAGTGACTGCAGCTCTGAAGGATAACACAAAATGTAACAGCAGAATACGGACTGCAGCTCTGAAGGATAACGTACAATGTAACAGCAGAATACGGACTGCAGCTCTGAAGGATAACGTACAATGTAACAGCAGAATACGGACTGCAGCTCTGAAGGATAACATACAATGTGACTGCAGCTCCAAAGGATAACACGCAATGTGACTGCAGAATAGTGACTGCAGTTCCGAAGGATAACACAATGTAACAGCAGAATACAGATTGCAGCTCCGAAGGATAGCACACAATGTAACAGCAGACTAGTGACTGCAGCTCCGAAGGATAACACAATGTAACAGCAGAATACAGATTGCAGCTCCGAAGGATAGCACACAATGTAACATCTGAATAGTGACTGCAGCTCCAAATTATAACACACAATGTAACAGCAGAATAGTTACTGCAACTCCAAAGGATAACACAATGTAACAGCAGAATAGTGATTGCAGCTCCGAAGGATAACACACAATGTAACAGCAGAATAGTGACTACAGCTCTGAAGGATAACATACAATGCAACTGCAAAATAGTGACTGCAGCTCCGAAGGATAACACACAGTGTATCAGCAGAATAGTGACTGCAGCTCCGAAGGATAAGATACAATGTAACAGCAGAATAGTGACTGCAGCTCCGAAGGATAACACAATACAACTGCAGAATAGTGATTGCAGCTCCGAAGGATAACACACAATGCAACTGCAGAATAGTGACTACAGCTCCGAAGGATAACACACAATACAACTGCAGAATAGTGATTGCAACTCCGAAGGATAACACACAATACAACTGCAGAATAGTGACTGCAGCTCCGAAGGATAACACAATACAACTGCAGAATAGTGATTGCAGCTCCGAAGGATAACACACAATGCAACTGCAGAATAGTGACTACAGCTCCGAAGGATAACACACAATACAACTGCAGAATAGTGATTGCAACTCCGAAGGATAACACACAATACAACTGCAGAATAGTGACTGCAGCTCCGAAGGATAACACAATACAACTGCAGAATAGTGATTGCAGCTCCGAAGGATAACACACAATGCAACTGCAGAATAGTGACTACAGCTCCGAAGGATAACACACAATACAACTGCAGAATAGTGATTGCAACTCCGAAGGATAACACACAATACAACTGCAGAATAGTGATTGCAGCTCCGAAGGATAACACACAATGTAACAGCAGAATAGTGACTGCAGCTCCGAAGGATAACACGCAATGGAACTGCAGAATAGTGACTGCAGCTCTGAAGGATAACATATAATGCAACTGCAAAATAGTGACTGCAGCTCCGAAGGATAACACACAGTGTACCAGCAGACTAGTGACTGCAGCTCCGAAGGATAAGATACAATGTAATAGAAGAATAGTGACTGCAGCTCCGAAGGATCACACACAATGTAACAGCAGAATAGTGACTGCAGCTCCAAAGGATAACACACAATGTAACAGCAGAATAGTGACTGCAGCTCCGAAGGATAACACACAATGTAACAGCAGAATAGTGACTGCAGCTCCAAAGGATGACACAAAATGTAACAGCAGAACAGTGACTGCAGCTCCAAAGGATAACATGCAATGCAACTGTAGAATAGTGACTATAGCTCCGAAGGATAACACAAAATGTAACAGCAAAATAGTGAATTCAGCTCCGAAGGATAACACGCATTGGAACTGCAGAATAGTGACTGCAGCTCCGAAGGATAACACAATGTAACAGCAGAATACGGATTGCAGCTCCGAAGGATAACACACAATGTAACAGCAGAATAGTGACTGCAGCTCCAAATTATAACACACAATGCAACTGCAGAATAGTGACTGCAGCTCCGAGGGATAATACAATGTAACAGCCGAATAGTGATTGCAGCTCCGAAGGATAACACACAATGTAACAGCAGAATAGTGACTGCAGCTCCGAAGGATAACACGCAATGGAACTGCAGAATAGTGACTGCAGCTCCGAAGGATAACACACAATGTAACTGCAGAATAGTGACTGCAGCTCTGAAGGATAACATATAATGCAACTGCAAAATAGTGACTGCAGCTCCAAAGGGTAACACAATGTAACTGCAGCTCCGAAGGATAACACACAGTGTACCAGCAGAATAGTGACTGCAGCTCCGAAGGATAACACAATACAACTGCAGAATAGTGATTGCAGCTCCGAAGGATAACACACAATGCAACTGCAGAATAGTGACTGCAGCTCTGAAGGATAACACAATGTAACTGCAGCTCCGAAGGATAACACACAATGTACCAGCAGACTAGTGACTGTAGCTCCGAAGGATAAGATACAATGTAATAGAAGAATAGTGACTGCAGCTCCGAAGGATAACACACAATGTAACAACAGAAAAGTGACTGGAGCTCCGAAGGATAACACAAAATGTAACAGCAGAATAGTGAGTGCAGCTCTGGAGGTGACTAGAGGATAATACAAAATGTAACAGCAGAATAGTGAGTGCCGCTCTGGAGGTGACTGAATTTTAAGACACAATGTGACAGCAGAATAGTCAGTGCAGCTCTGTAGGTGACTGGAGAATAAGATACGATGTAACAGCAAAATAGTGACTACAGCTCTGGAGGTGACTGGAGGATAAGACACGATGTAACAGCAGAATAGTGAGTGCAGCTCTGGAGGTGACTGGAGGATAAGACACGATGTAACAGCAGAATAGTGAGTGTAGCTCTGCAGGTGACTGGAGGATAAGACACGATGTAACAGCAGAATAGTGAGTGCAGCTCTGGAGGTCACTGGAGGATAAGACACTATGTAACAGCAGAATAGTGAGTGCAGCTCTGGAGGTGACTGGAGGATAAAACACTATGTAACAGCAGAATAGTGAGTGCAGCTCTGGAGGTGACTGGAGGATAAGACACGCTGTAACAGCAGAATAGTGAGTGCAGCTATGGAGATGACTGGAGGATAAAACACTATGTAACAGCGGAATAGTGAGTGCAGCTCTGTAGATGACTGGAGGATAAGACACTATGTAACAGCAGAATAGTGAGTGCAGCTCTGGAGGTGACTGGAGGATAAGACACTATGTAACAGCAGAATAGTGAGTGCAGCTCTGGAGGTGACTGGAGGATAAGACAGGCTTTAACAGCAGAATAGTGAGTGCTGCTCTGGAGATGACTGGAGGATAAGACACTATGTAACAGCAGAATAGTGAGTGCAGCTCTGGAGGTGACTGGAGGATAAGACACTATGTAACAGCAGAATAGTGAGTGCAGCTCTGGAGGTGACTGGAGGATAAGACACGATGTAACAGCAGAATAGTGAGTGCAGCTCTGGAGGTGACTGGAGAATAAGACACTATGTAACAGCAGAATAGTGAGTGCAGCTCTGGAGGTGACTGGAGGATAAGACACGCTGTAACAGCAGAATAGTGAGTGCCGCTCTGGAGATGACTGGAGGATAAGACACTATGTAACAGCAGAATAGTGAGTGCAGCTATGGAGGTGACTGGAGGATAAGACACTATGTAACAGCAGAATAGTGAGTGCAGCTCTGGAGGTGACTGGAGGATAAGACACGATGTAACAGCAGAATAGTGAGTGCAGCTCTGGAGGTGACTGGAGGATAAGACACTATGTAACAGCAGAATAGTGAGTGCAGCTCTGGAGGTGACTGGAGGATAAGACACGCTGTAACAGCAGAATAGTGAGTGCCGCTCTGGAGATGACTGGAGGATAAGACACTATGTAACAGCAGAATAGTGAGTGCAGCTCTGGAGGTGACTGGAGGATAAGACACGCTGTAACAGCAGAATAGTGAGTGCCGCTCTGGAGATGACTGGAGGATAAGACACTATGTAACAGCAGAATAGTGAGTGCAGCTCTGGAGATGACTGGAGGATAAGACACTATGTAACAGCAGAATAGTGAGTGCAGCTCTGGAGGTGACTGGAGGATAAGACACGCTGTAACAGCAGAATAGTGAGTGCAGCTCTGGAGTTGACTGGAGGATAAAACACTATGTAACAGCAGAATAGTGAGTGCCGCTCTGGAGATGACTGGAGGATAAGACACTATGTAACAGCAGAATAGTGAGTGCAGCTCTGGAGATGACTGGAGGATAAGACACTATGTAACAGCAGAATAGTGAGTGCAGCTCTGGAGGTGACTGGAGGATAAGACACTATGTAACAGCAGAATAGTGAGTGCAGCTCTGGAGATGACTGGAGGATAACACACTATGTAACAGCAGAATAGTGAGTGCAGCTCTGGAGGTGACTGGAGGATGTAGTTGTGATCTGTGGACAGATGTTGCTGCTTTGTTTTCTTTCCCTCTCTTCCCACGGGCTGCGCAGATTCTGATGGGTAATTGCTTCCTGATAACTCCTGTCGTGCCCGGGGCTGATGGGGGTTGTTGTCTGTACTTCGCTCCATCTGTGAGAGCGATACACCCAGATTTACAATCCCTCATGACGGTACAGTCTTCTGTCAATAAAGCTTTTCTGATTGCTGAGAACTTCTGCAGTTTCCCGTTCTTCACAAGATCTCTGCTTGCTGTCAGTAATTGGCACATTTTTCTCTGCTTTCACACAGCTGAGCATCTGCTACAATGTATCTTTGAGGACAAGATGCAAGGTTCCTCTTCCGCTGTGGTCACTACCTCTGCACCGTGAGGGACTGACAGCAAGCAGAGGTGCAGTGCCCTGGAGCGCCACACTGACAGTGAAGCATTGCGCCCTTCCACTTGGTGGTGACACTTTCCTGCTGAAGGTCCCAGCAGCAGGTGAAGGGTTAACTCCGCCGGTCCAGACACAATGCTGCGGTCGGTACTGATGGCTGGTTTCCCAGTCTTCGCTTTCTGCTTCTATTTTTGCTGGTCCCTGAGATGGGAAAATCTCTGGATTGTGAAATCTCCGCCAGATTTCAGTCTCGGTATTTATAAACTGTCGGCCATTTATGATCCTCCACCTGCAGTGCCCCGGGACTCCTACAACTCCTCCTGTCACTCTTATTACACTGAGGAATAATGGCTCCATACAGCGCCTCAGCGAATCCAGAGGGTGAACCTGGTCTATGTGCCAGTAAATCTGCTGCTGGACCGGTCTGTGTGTCAGTAAATCTGCTACTGGACCTGGTCTACGTGTGTCAGCAAATCTGCTACTGGATCCGGGCTTTGTGTGTCAGTAAATCTGCTGCTGGATCCAGGCTGTGTGTCAGTAAATCTGCTGCTGGACCCGGTCTGTGTGTCAGTAAATCTGCTGTGGGAATTGGGCTGTGTGTCAGTAAATCTGCTACTGGACTCGGTCTGTGTGTCAGTAAATCTGCTACTGGATCCGGCCTGTGTGTCAGTAAATCTGGTACTAGACCTGGTCTATGTGTCAGTAAATCTGCTGCTGGATCCGGGCTGTGTGTCAGTAAATTTGCTACTAGACCTGGTCTATGTGTCAGTAAATCTGCTGCTGGATCCGGGCTGTGTGTCAGTAAATTTGCTGCTGAACCTGGTCTGTGTGTTAGTAAATTTGCTGCTGGACCCGGTGTGTGTGTGTCAGTAAATCTGCTGCTGCACTCGGTCTGTGTGTCAATAAGTCTGCTGCTGGATTGATCTGTGTGTCAGTAAATCTGCTGCTGGACCGGTCTGTGTGTCAGTAAATCTGCTGTTGGACCCGATCTGTGTCTCAGTAAATCTGCTGCTGGACCGGGTCTGTGTCAGTAATTCTGCTACTGGATCCGGGCTGTGTGTCAGTAAATCTGCTACTGGACCTGGTCTGTGTGTCAGTAAATCTGGTACTAGATCCGGGCTGTATGTCAGTAAATCTGCTGTGGGAATTGGTCTGTGTGTCAGTAAATCTACTGGATCCGGGCTGTGTCAGTAAATCTGCTACCAGACCTGGTCTATGTGTCAGTAAATCTGCTGCTGGATCCGGGCTGTGTGTCAGTAAATCTGCTACTGCATCTAACCTGTGTGTCAGTAAATCTGCTGCTGGACCCTGTCTGTATGTCAGTAAATTTGCTGCTAGACCCGGTCTGTGTGTCAGTAAATCTGCTGCTGGACTCGGTCTGTGTGTCAATAAGTCTGCTGCTGGATTGATCTGTGCGTCAGTAAATCTGCTACTGGACCGGTCTGTGTGTCAGTAAATCTGCTACTGGACCGGACTGTGTGTGTCAGTAAATCTGCTGCTGGACCGGTCTGTGTGTCAGTAAATCTGCTGCTGGACCGGTCTGTGTGTTAGTAAATCTGCTGCTGGACCGGTCTGTGTGTCAGTAAATCTGCTGCTGGACCCGATCTGTGTGTCAGTAAATCTGCTGCTGGACCCGGTCTGTGTCAGTAAATCTGCTAATGCATCCGGGCTGTGTGTCAGTAAATCTGCTGGAACTGGTCTATGTGTGTCAGTAAATATGCTGCTGGACCCGGTCTGTGTGTGAGTAAATCTGCTACTGGATCCGGGCTGTGTGTCAGTAAATCTGCTGCTGAACCCCGTCTATGTGTGTCAGTAAATCTGCTACTGGACTCGGTCTGTGTGTCAGTAAATCTGCTGGACCCGGTCTATGTGTGTCAGTAAATCTGCTGCTGGACCTGGTATATGTGTGTCACTAAATCTGCTACTGGATCCGGGCTGTGTGTCACTAAATCTGCTACGGGATCCGGGCTGTGTGTCAGTAAATCTGCTACTGGGTCCGGCCTGTGTGTCAGTAAATCTGCTGCTGGACCTGGTCTGTGTGTCAGTAAATCTGCTGCTGGATCCAGGCTGTGTGTCAGTATATCTGCTGCTGGATCCGGGCTGTGTGTCAGTAAATCTGCTGCTGGACCCGGTCTATGTGTCAGTAAATCTGCTACTGGACCTGGTCTATGTGTGTCAGCAAATCTGCTACTGGATCCCGGGCTTTGCGTGTCAGTAAATCTGCTACTGGACCCAGTCTGTGTGTCAGTAAATCTGCTGCTGGATTCAGGCTGTGTCAGTAAATCTGCTACTGGATTCGGGCTGTGTGTCAGTAAATCTGCTACTGGACCTGGTCTGTGTGTCAGTAAATCTATTGTGGGAATTGGGCTGTGTGTCAGTAAATCTGCTACTGGACTCGCTCTGTGTGTCAGTAAATCTGCTACTGGATCCGGGCTGTGTGTCACTAAATCTGCTACTGGATCCGGGCTCTGTGTCAGTAAATCTGCTGTGGGAATTGGTCTGTGTGTCAGTAAATCTACTGGATCCGGGCTGTGTGTCAGTAAATCTGCTACTAGACCTGGTCTATGTGTCAGTAAATCTGCTGCGGGATCCGGGCTGTGTGTCAGTAAATCTGCTACTGCATCTAACCTGTGTGTCAGTAAATCTGCTGCTGGACCCTGTCTGTATGTCAGTAAATTTGCTGCTAGACCCGGTCTGTGTCTCAGTAAATCTGCTGCTGGATTGATCTGTGCGTCAGTAAATCTGCTACTGGACCGGTCTGTGTGTCAGTAAATCTGCTACTGGACCGGTCTGTGTGTCAGTAAATCTGCTGCTGGACCAGTCTGTGTGTCAGTAAATCTGCTGCTGGACTGGTCTGTGTGTCAGTAAATCTGCTGCTGGACCCGGTCTGTGTCAGTAAATCTGCTACTGGATCCGGGCTGTGTGTCAGTAAATCTGCTGGAACTGGTCTATGTGTGTCAGTAAATCTGCTGCTGGACCTGGTATATGTGTGTCAGTAAATCTGCTACAGGATCCGGGCTGTGTGTCACTAAATCTGCTACTGGATCCGGGCTGTGTGTCAGTAAACCTGCTACTGGATCCGGGCTGTGTGTCAGTAAATCTGCTGCTGGATCCGGGCTGTGTGTCAGTAAATCTGCTGCTGGACCTGGTCTGTGTGTCAGTAAATCTGCTGCTGGATCCGGGCTGTGTGTCAGTAAATCTGCTGCTGGATCCGGGCTGTGTGTCAGTAAATCTGCTGCTGGACCCGGTCTATGTGTCAGTAAATCTGCTACTGGACCTGGTCTGTTTGTCAGTAAATCTGCTGCTGGACCCGGTATATGTGTCAGTAAATCTGCTACTGGACCTGGTCTATGTGTGTCAGCAAATCTGCTACTGGATCCGGGCTTTGCGTGTCAGTAAATCTGCTACTGGACCCAGTCTGTGTGTCAGTAAATCTGCTGCTGGATCCAGGCTGTGTGTCAGTAAATCTGCTGCTGGACCCGGTCTGTGTGTCAGTAAATCTGCTACTGGATTCAGGCTGTGTGTCAGTAAATCTGCTACTGGACCTGGTCTGTGTGTCAGTAAATCTACTGTGGGAATTGGGCTGTGTGTCAGTAAATCTGCTACTGGATCCGGGCTCTGTGTCAGTAAATCTGCTACTGGACCTGGTCTGTGTGTCAGTAAATCTACTGTGGGAATTGGGCTGTGTGTCACTAAATCTGCTACTGGATCCGGGCTCTGTGTCAGTAAATCTGCTGTGGGAATTGGTCTGTGTGTCAGTAAATCTACTGGATCCGGGCTGTGTGTCAGTAAATCTGCTACTAGACCTGGTCTATGTGTCAGTAAATCTGCTGGAACTGGTCTATGTGTGTCAGTAAATATGCTGTTGGACCCGGGCTGTGTGTCAGTAAATCTGCTGCTGAACCCCGTCTGTGTGTCAGTAAATCTGCTACTGGACTCGGTCTGTGTGTCAGTAAATCTGCTGGACCCGGTCTATGTGTGTCAGTAAATCTGCTGCTGGACCTGGTATATGTGTGTCAGTAAATCTGCTACTGGATCCGGGCTGTGTGTCACTAAATCTGCTACTGGGTCCGGGCTGTGTGTCAGTAAACCTGCTACTGGATCCGGGCTGTGTGTCAGTAAATCTGCTGCTGGATCCGGGCTGTGTGTCAGTAAATCTGCTGCTGGACCTGGTCTGTGTGTCAGTAAATCTGCTGCTGGATCCGGGCTGTGTGTCAGTAAATCTGCTGCTGGATCCGTGCTGTGTGTCAGTAAATCTGCTGCTGGACCCGGTCTATGTGTCAGTAAATCTGCTACTGGACCTGGTCTGTTTGTCAGTAAATCTGCTGCTGGACCCGGTATATGTGTCAGTAAATCTGCTACTGGACCTGGTCTATGTGTGTCAGCAAATCTGCTACTGGATCCGGGCTTTGCGTGTCAGTAAATCTACTGGACCCAGTCTGTGTGTCAGTAAATCTGCTGCTGGATCCAGGCTGTGTGTCAGTAAATCTGCTGCTGGATCCGGTCTGTGTGTCAGTAAATCTGCTACTGGATTCAGGCTGTGTGTCAGTAAATTTGCTACTGGACCTGGTCTGTGTGTCAGTAAATCTACTGTGGGAATTGGGCTGTGTGTCAGTAAATCTGCTACTGGATCCGGGCTCTGTGTCAGTAAATCTGCTACTGGACCTGGTCTGTGTGTCAGTAAATCTACTGTGGGAATTGGGCTGTGTGTCAGTAAATCTGCTACTGGCTCCGGGCTCTGTGTCAGTAAATCTGCTGTGGGAATTGGTCTGTGTGTCAGTAAATCTACTGGATCCGGTCTGTGTGTGAGTAAATCTGCTACTGGATCCGGGCTGTGTGTCAGTAAATCTGCTGCTGAACCCCGTCTATGTGTGTCAGTAAATCTGCTACTGGACTCGGTCTGTGTGTCAGTAAATCTGCTGGACCCGGTCTATGTGTGTCAGTAAATCTGCTGCTGGACCTGGTATATGTGTGTCAGTAAATCTGCTACTGGATCCGGGCTGTGTGTCAGTAAATCTGCTACAGGATCTGGGCTGTGTGTCAGTAAATCTGCTGCTGGACCCCGTCTATGTGTGTCAATAAATCTGCTACTGGATCCAGGCTGTGTGTCAGTAAATCTGCTGCTGGATCCGGGCTGTGTGTCAGTAAATCTGCTGCTGGACCTGGTCTGTGTGTCAGTAAATCTGCTGCTGGATCCGGGCTGTGTGTCAGTAAATCTGCTGCTGGATCCGGGCTGTGTGTCAGTAAATCTGCTGCTGGAGCCGGTCTATGTGTCAGTAAATCTGCTACTGGACCTGGTCTGTTTGTCAGTAAATCTGCTACTGGACCTGGTCTGTGTGTCAGTAAATCTGCTGCTGGACCGGTCTGTGTGTCAGTAAATCTGCTGCTGGACCGGTCTGTGTGTCAGTAAATCTGCTGCTGGACCGGTCTGTGTGTCAGTAAATCTGCTGCTGGACCCGATCTGTGTGTCAGTAAATCTGCTGCTGGACCCGGTCTGTGTCAGTAAATCTGCTACTGGATCCGGGCTGTGTGTCAGTAAATCTGCTGGAACTGGTCTATGTGTGTCAGTAAATATGCTGCTGGACCCGGTCTGTGTGTGAGTAAATCTGCTACTGGATCCGGGCTGTGTGTCAGTAAATCTGCTGGAACTGGTCTATGTGTGTCAGTAAATATGCTGCTGGACCCGGTCTGTGTGTGAGTAAATCTGCTACTGGACTCGGTCTGTGTGTCAGTAAATCTGCTGGACCCGGTCTATGTGTGTCAGTAAATCTGCTGCTGGACCTGGTATATGTGTGTCAGTAAATCTGCTACTGGTTCCGGGCTGTGTGTCACTAAATCTGCTACTGGTTCCGGGCTGTGTGTCAGTAAATCTTCTACTAGATCCGGGCTGTGTGTCAGTAAATCTGCTGCTGGACCCTGTCTATGTGTGTCAATAAATCTGCTACTGGATCCGGGCTGTGTGTCAGTAAATCTGCTGCTGGATCCGGGCTGTGTGTCAGTAAATCTGCTGCTGGACCCGGTCTATGTGTCAGTAAATCTGCTACTGGACCTGGTCTGTTTGTCAGTAAATCTGCTGCTGGACCCGGTCTGTGTGTCAGTAAATCTGCTGCTGGACCCGGTATATGTGTCAGTAAATCTGGTACTGGACCTGGTCTATGTGTGTCAGCAAATCTGCTACTGGATCCGGGCTTTACGTGTCAGTAAATCTGCTACTGGACCCAGTCTGTGTGTCAGTAAATCTGCTGCTGGATCCAGACTGTGTGTCAGTAAATCTGCTACTGGACCCGGTCTATGTGTCAGTAAATCTGCTACTGGACCTGGTCTGTTTGTCAGTAAATCTGCTGCTGGACCCGGTCTGTGTGTCAGTAAATCTGCTGCTGGACCCGGTATATGTGTCAGTAAATCTGCTACTGGACCTGGTCTATGTGTGTCAGCAAATCTGCTACTGGATCCGGGCTTTGCGTGTCAGTAAATCTGCTACTGGACCCAGTCTGTGTGTCAGTAAATCTGCTGCTGGATCCAGGCTGTGTGTCAGTAAATCTGCTGCTGGACCCGGTCTGTGTGTCAGTAAATCTGCTACTGGATTCGGGCTGTGTGTCAGTAAATCTGCTACTGGACCTGGTCTGTGTGTGTCAGTAAATCTACTGTGGGAATTGGGCTGTGTGTCAGTAAATCTGCTACTGGACTCGGTCTGTGTGTCAGTAAATCTGCTACTGGATCCGGGCTCTGTGTCAGTAAATCTGCTGTGGGAATTGGTCTGTGTGTCAGTAAATCTACTGGATCCGGGCTGTGTGTCAGTAAATCTGCTACTGGATCCGGGCTGTGTGTCAGTAAATCTGCTGGAACTGGTCTATGTGTGTCAGTAAATATGCTGCTGGACCCGGTCTGTGTGTGAGTAAATCTGCTACTGGTTCGGGGCTGTGTGTCAGTAAGTCTGCTGCTGAACCCCGTCTATGTGTGTCAGTAAATCTGCTACTGGACTCGGTGTGTGTGTCAGTAAATCTGCTGGACCAGGTCTATGTGTGTCAGTAAATCTGCTGCTGGACCTGGTATATGTGTGTCAGTAAATCTGCTACAGGATCCGGGCTGTGTGTCACTAAATCTGCTACAGGATCCGGGCTGTGTGTCAGTAAATCTGCTGGAACTGGTCTATGTGTGTCAGTAAATATGCTGCTGGACCCGGTCTGTGTGTGAGTAAATCTGCTACTGGATCCGGGCTGTGTGTCAGTAAATCTGCTGCTGGACCTGGTCTGTGTGTCAGTAAATCTGCTGCTGGATCCGGGCTGTGTGTCAGTAAATCTGCTGCTGGATCCGGGCTGTGTGTCAGTAAATCTGCTGCTGGACCCGGTCTATGTGTCAGTAAATCTGCTACTGGACCTGGTCTGTTTGTCAGTAAATCTGCTACTGGACCTGGTCTGTGTGTCAGTAAATCTGCTGCTGGACCCGGTATATGTGTCAGTAAATCTGCTACTGGACCTGGTCTATGTGTGTCAGTAAATCTGCTACTGGACTCGGTCTGTGTGTCAGTAAATCTGCTGGACCCGGTCTATGTGTGTCAGTAAATCTGCTACTGGACCTGGTATATGTGTGTCAGTAAATCTGCTACAGGATCCAGGCTGTGTGTCAGTAAATCTGCTGCTGGATCCGGGTTGTGTGTCAGTAAATCTGCTGCTGGACCTGGTCTGTTTGTCAGTAAATCTGCTGCTGGATCCGGGCTGTGTGTCAGTAAATCTGCTGCTGGATCCAGGCTGTGTGTCAGTAAATCTGCTGCTGGACCCGGTCTATGTGTCAGTAAATCTGCTACTGGACCTGGTCTGTTTGTCAGTAAATCTGCTACTGGACCTGGTCTGTGTGTCAGTAAATCTGCTGCTGGACCCGGTATATGTGTCAGTAAATCTGCTACTGGACCTGGTATATGTGTGTCAGTAAATCTGCTACAGGATCCAGGCTGTGTGTCAGCAAATCTGCTACTGGATCCGGGCTTTGCGTGTCAGTAAATCTGCTACTGGACCCAGTCTGTGTGTCAGTAAATCTGCTGCTGGACCCAGGCTGTGTGTCAGTAAATCTGCTGCTGGATCCGGTCTGTGTGTCAGTAAATCTGCTACTGGTTCCGGGCTGTGTCAGTAAATCTGCTGCTGGATCCGGGCTGTGTGTCAGTAAATCTGCTGCTTGATCCGGGCTGTGTGTCAGTAAATCTGCTGCTGGAGCCGGTCTATGTGTCAGTAAATCTGCTACTGGACCTGGTCTGTTTGTCAGTAAATCTGCTACTGGACCTGGTCTGTGTGTCAGTAAATCTGCTGCTGGACCGGTCTGTGTGTCAGTAAATCTGCTGCTGGACCGGTCTGTGTGTCAGTAAATCTGCTGCTGGACGCGATCTGTGTGTCAGTAAATCTGCTGCTGGACCCGGTCTGTGTCAGTAAATCTGCTACTGGATCCGGGCTGTGTGTCAGTAAATCTGCTGGAACTGGTCTATGTGTGTCAGTAAATATGCTGCTGAACCCCGTCTATGTGTGTCAGTAAATCTGCTACTGGACTCGGTCTGTGTGTCAGTAAATCTACTGCTGGACCCGATCTGTGTGTCAGTAAATCTGCTGCTGGACCCGGTCTGTGTCAGTAAATCTGCTACTGGATCCGGGCTGTGTGTCAGTAAATGTGCTACTGGACCTGGTCTGTGTGTCAGTAAATCTGCTACTAGATCCGGGCTGTGTGTCAGTAAATCTGCTGTGGGAATTGGCCTGTGTGTCAGTAAATCTACTGGACTCGGTCTGTGTGTCAGTAAATCTGCTACTGGATCCGGGCTGTGTGTCAGTAAATCTGCTACTAGACCTGGTCTATGTGTCAGTAAATCTGCTGCTGGATCCGGGCTGTGTGTGAGTAAATCTGCTACTGCATCTAACCTGTGTGTCAGTAAATCTGCTGCTGGACCCTGTCTGTATGTCAGTAAATTTGCTGCTAGACCCGGTCTGTGTGTCAGTAAGTCTGCTGCTGGATTGATCTGTGCGTCAGTAAATCTGCTACTGGACCGGTCTGTGTGTCAGTAAATCTGCTGCTGGACCGGTCTGTGTGTCAGTAAATCTGCTGCTGGACCGGTCTGTGTGTCAGTAAATCTGCTGCTGGACCCGATCTGTGTGTCAGTAAATCTGCTACTGGATCCGGGCTGTGTGTCAGTAAATCTGCTACTGGACCTGGTCTGTGTGTCAGTAAATCTGCTACTAGATCCGGGCTGTGTGTCCGTAAATCTACTGGACTCGGTCTGTGTGTCAGTAAATCTGCTGCTGGACCTGGTGTGTGCCAGTAAATCCCCTGTGCTGCTGGACCCGGTGTGTGCCAGTAAATCCCCTGTGCTGCTGGACCCGGTGTGTGCCAGTAAATTCCCTGTGCTGCTGGACCCTGTGATACCAATGTGATATGACTGAAGTTTGAATGACTATTAGATAGGGATCATGATCAAAAGATAGGAGTGATCCCAGATATTATTTGATCCATCAATAATTCAGTATCAAAGAAGATGTCCTTTGGATAATATTTCACTAATACCAAGGAATACATGTCTTGAAGCAGTTTTAGATAATAAGGAAGTAACATTTACAGTTCCACTTACAGGAAACTTGTGGTTAGCTTAAAGACAGTTTTAAGGATGAAATTTACGGCTCATTGCAATATTTCACTAATACTGGTCAAACTGTGGTCAGCCAGTTGTCAACTGACAGGATGTGCTGGAAATGTGCAGGAAGCTGCCGTTACCTACAACATTTTGTGGTCAAGTTACATGAACATGACTCAGCTGTCATATGCTGGTGACCATTTAGACACAACCTACAATATTTTCCTATAAAATATACACCGAACTCGCTTAAGGTAGGGAAATACCTTCCAGGACATTGAAGTGTACGTACGCACTGTTCCTGTGATGCCATGCCATGTTGATTCCTTATCATTTTAACTCGAGTTCCCTCCGATGTGAAAGGATTGCTACAACATAACGGTAATGTTGATGCATATTTCTGTTATTGTATAAGTTTCTATGACTATAAGATTCTAAATGCCTATGTACCATTGATTATATTCATGTGCTATTAAAATAAATAGTATCTTGCTATAAAGAATATTAGTATTCGTGCCTGATTAGGATATCAGTGAGCGCTTCGTAAGTACGGGCTTTCAGCCCCCTTTTTTAGTAGAATTTAGCAAGACAGACCCGGTGTGTGCCAGTAAATCCCCTGTGCTGCTGGACCCGGTGTGTGTCAGTAAATCCCCTGTGCTGCTGGACCCGGTGTGTGCCAGTAAATCCCCTGTGCTGCTGGACCCGGTGTGTGTCAGTAAATCCCCTGTACTGCTGGACCCGGTGTGTGTCAGTAAATCCCCTGTGCTGCTGGACCCGGTGTGTGTCAGTAAATCCCCTGTGCTGCTGGACTTGGTGTGTGTCAGTAAATCCCCTGTGCTGCTGGACCCGGTGTGTGTCAGTAAATCCCCTGTGCTGCTGGACCCGGTGTGTGTCAGTAAATCCCCTGTGCTGCTGGACCCGGTGTGTGTCAGTAAATCCCCTGTGCTGCTGGACCCGGTGTGTGTCAGTAAATCCCCTGTGCTGCTGGACCCGGTGTGTGTCAGTAAATCCCCTATGCTGCTGGACCCGGTGTGTGTCAGTAAATCCCCTGTGCTGCTGGACCCGGTGTGTCAGTAAATCCCCTGTGCTGCTGGACCCGGTGTGTGTCAGTAAATCCCCTGTGCTGCTGGACCCGGTGTGTGTCAGTAAATCCCCTGTGCTGCTGGACCCGGTGTGTGTCAGTAAATCCCCTGTGCTGCTGGACCCGGTGTGTGTCTGTAAATCCTCTGTGCTGTTGGACCCGGTGTGTGTCAGTAAATCCCCTGTGCTGCTGAACCCAGTGTGTGTCAGTAAATCCCCTGTGCTGCTGGACCCGGTGTGTGTCAGTAAATCCCCTGTGCTGCTGGACCCGGTGTGTGTCAGTAAATCCCCTGTGCTGCTGGACTTGGTGTGTGTCAGTAAATCCCCTGTGCTGCTGGACCCGGTGTGTGTCAGTAAATCCCCTGTGCTGCTGGACCCGGTGTGTGTCAGTAAATCCCCTGTGCTGCTGGACCCGGTGTGTGTCAGTAAATCCCCTGTGCTGCTGGACCCGGTGTGTCAGTAAATCCCCTGTGCTGCTGGACCCGGTGTGTGTCAGTAAATCCCCTGTGCTGCTGGACCCGGTGTGTGTCAGTAAATCCCCTGTGCTGCTGGACCCGGTGTGTGTCAGTAAATCCCCTGTGCTTCTGGACCCGGTGTGTGTCAGTAAATCCCCTGTGCTTCTGGACCCGGTGTGTGTCAGTAAATCCCCTGTGCTGCTGGACCCGGTGTGTGTCAGTAAATCCCCTGTGCTGTTGGACCCGGTGTGTGTCAGTAAATCCCCTGTGCTGCTGGACCCGGTGTGTGTCTGTAAATCCCCTCTGCTGTTGGACCCGGTGTGTGCCAGTAAATCCCCTGTGCTGCTGGACCCGGTGTGTGCCAGTAAATCCCCTGTGCTGCTGGACCCGGTGTGTATCAGTAAATCCCCTGTGCTGCTGGACCCGGTGTGTGCCAGTAAATCCCCTGTGCTGCTGGACCCGGTGTGTGTCAGTAAATCCCCTGTGCTGCTGGACCCGGTGTGTGTCAGTAAATCCTCTGTGCTGCTGGACCCGGTGTGTGCCAGTAAATCCCCTGTGCTTCTGGACCCGGTGTGTGCCAGTAAATCCCCTGTGCTGCTGGACCCGGTGTGTGTCAGTAAATCCCCTGTGCTGCTGGACCCGGTGTGTGCCAGTAAATCCCCTGTGCTGCTGGACCCGGTGTGTGCCAGTAAATCCCCTGTGCTGCTGGACCCGGTGTGTGTCAGTAAATCCCCTGTGCTGCTGGACCCGGTGTGTGTCAGTAAATCCCCTGTGCTGCTGGACCCGGTGTGTGTCAGTAAGTCCCCTGTGCTGCTGGACCCAGTGTGTGCCAGTAAATCCCCTGTGCTGCTGGACCCGGTGTGTGCCAGTAAATCCCCTGTGCTGCTGGACCCGGTGTGTGCCAGTAAATCCCCTGTGCTGCTGGACCCGGTGTGTGTCAGTAAATCCCCTGTGCTGCTGGACCCGGTGTGTGTCAGTAAATCCCCTGTGCTGCTGGACCCGGTGTGTGCCAGTAAATCCCCTGTGCTGCTGGACCCGGTGTGTGTCAGTAAATCCCCTGTGCTGCTGGACCCGGTGTGTGTCAGTAAGTCCCCTGTGCTGCTGGACCCAGTGTGTGCCAGTAAATCCCCTGTGCTGCTGGACCCGGTGTGTGTCAGTAAGTCCCCTGTGCTGCTGGACCCGGTGTGTGCCAGTAAATCCCCTGTGCTGCTGGACCCGGTGTGTGCCAGTAAATCCCCTGTGCTGCTGGACCCGGTGTGTGTCAGTAAATCCCCTGTGCTGCTGGACCCGGTGTGTGCCAGTAAATCCCCTGTGCTGCTGGACCCGGTGTGTGTCAGTAAATCCCCTGTGCTGCTGTGGCGCTCCTCCAGCTGTGCTGCTCCCCGTGCTCTGTACATGTGCGCAGCGTTTCCCCCCTCCGGCGCCGCTGACCTGTGGACAGGAATTGTGGCTATTTCAGGAGTGGAATTGTGTGGGAAACTGTGCGGGTATTTTTAGTGTGTGTACATTACTGGCAATCTGTGGATCCCACTTTTCCATAATGAGTGCGGCTGTCAGAGGCTACAGATGTGCGCCCCCTCCGAGCCCCCGACCCCCACAACAGGACGGGGGAGCGCGGGGTGTGTGCATTTCAGCTCTATATTGCCCTTGTCCAGGAACAAGGGGACATTGACTTTAGCCAGACATCTTCTTGAATTGATGATAATAAATGCGTTATCTCCGGAGCTGCAATCGCTGGATCTAGACTGATGATCAGGTCTCACGTTATGTGATCACTGCAGGCACGAGGTCAGTGACAACAATCACCAGCAACGTGTCCAAAATAAGCCACGGTGGAACGTTCAGTCCCGAAACGTCCTAATAGGCTGTGTACATTGCTCATCATTCTGTACATTCACTGACAGAAAGCAGGGATCTTATCATTGCTCTTTACGGCTCCAGGTTGTGACGCTCTGTCTCCTTGAGGTTTCCTCCATGGTTTGTCTTTGGCTTTTTGGTGTTTCCGCCATGGTTTTTCTGAGTCTCCTTAAAGTTTCCTCTCTGGTTTCTCAGCAGCTCCTTGGAATTATCTACTTGATTTCTCTATGGCATAATTGAGGTTTCCTCCATGGTTTGTCTGTGCCTCCTTGGGGTTTCCGCCATGGTTTGTCTGTGCCTCCTTGGGGTTTCCTCCATGGTATCTCTGTGGCTCCTTGGGGTTTCCGCCATGGTTTCTCTTTGGCTTACTTTGTGGTTTTTTTTGCCATGGTTTTTCTGAGTCTCCTTGCAGTTTCCTCTCTGGTTTCTCATCAGCTCCTTGGAATTATCTACTTGATTTCTCTATGGCATAATTGGGGTTTCCTCCATGGTATCTCTGTGGCTCCTTGGGGTTTCCGCCATGGTATCTCTGTGGCTCCTTGGGGTTTCCGCCATGGTTTGTCTGTGCCTCCTTGGGGTTTCCGCCATGGTTTGTCTGTGCCTCCTTGGGGTTTCCTCCATGGTTTCTCTTTGGCTTACTTTGTGGGTTTTTTTGCCATGGTTTTTCTGTGGCTCCTTGCAGTTTCCTTTCTGGTTTCTCATCAGCTCCTTGGAATTGTCTACTTTGGATTCCTTTCATGGTATGTCTATACTGTAACTCCTTGGGGTTTTCTCATTGGTTTCTCTGTAGCTCCTTAGGGTTTTCTCCATGGTTTTTCTGTGGCTTTCTTGGGGTTTCCGCCATGGATCCTCTTTGGCTTTATTTTGATATCCTCCATGGTTTCTCTGTGGCTTCTTGGAGTTTCCACCATGATTCTATTCTGGCTCCTTTCGGTTTCCTCTTTGATTTCTTTGTAGCTCCATGTTTTTTTCTGTGCCTCCTTAGTGTTTCCTCCATGGTTTCTCTGTGGCTTACTTGGGGGTTTCCTCCATGGTTCCTCTGTGACTTCCTTGGGATTTCCTCCATGGTTCCTTTGTGGCTTCTTGGGGTTTCCACCATGGTTTTTTTTGTGGCTCCTTGGGATTTCCTCCATGGTTTCTCTGTGGCTTCTTGGAGTTTCCACCATGGTTCTTTTCTGGCTCCTTTCAGTTTCCTCTTTGATTTCTTTGTAGCTCTTTGGAATTATCTATTTGGTTTCTCTATGGCTCCTTGGGGTTTCCTACATTTTTTTTTCCTGTGCCTTCTTAGTGTTTCCTCCATGGTTTCTCTGTGGCTTCCTTGGGATTTCCTCCATGGTTCCTTTGTGGCTTCTTGGGGTTTCCACCATGGTTTTTTTGTGGCTCCTTGGGATTTCCTCCATGGTTCCTCTGTGGCGTATTGGGATTTCCTCCATGGTTCTTCTGTGGCGTATTGGGATTTTCTCCATGAACCTTTTGTGGCTCCTTGGGATTTCCTCCATGGTTCCTCTGTGGCATATTGGGATTTTCTCCATGAACCTTTTGTGGCTCCTTGGGATTTCCTCCATGGTTCCTCTGTGGTGTCTTGGGATTTCCTCCATGGTTCTTTTTTGGCTCCTTGGGATTTCCTCCATGGTTCCTCTGTGGTGTCTTGGGATATCCTCCATGGTTCTTTTGTGGCTCCTTGGGATTTCCTCCATGGTTCTTTTGTGGCTCCATGGGATTTCCTCCATGGTTCCTCTGTGGCGTATTGGGGTTTCCACCATGGTTCTTTTGTGGCTCCTTGGGGTTTCCTCCATGGTTCCTCTGTGGCGTATTGGGGTTTCCACCATGGTTCTTTTGTGGCTCCTTGGGGTTTCCTCCCTGGTATCTCTCTGGCTTCTTGAGGTTTCTGCCACGGTTTCTCTGTGGCCCCTTGAGGTTTCTGCCATGGTTTCTCTGTGGCTTCCTTGGTGTTTGTTTCATCTCTGGATTTCTAGTAATCCTCTTCTCTTCTCTCCTTTTTTTTCTTCAGAAAGGCAGACTGCCGGAAACCTGGAAAGTTCCAGAGTGGCATCTCCCAGCATCAGTTCTCCTCCAGGTTTTGTGAAGGGTCTCCATGATCTCCATGTCATGGACGGGAGTCAGGTGGTGATGAACGTTGAGGTGAGAGGTAATTAGTCACTTTGTGTGATGCTTTTGAAGAAAGCAGCGTCCTGATATTTCACTGGGACACTTTTTTCGTTTCCCATTTGGTAAAATATTTTGCTCTCATTTATTTTTTTAATAGCAGAAACCACAGAAGCAGCACACAACATTTTTGAGGGTGTCATAGTGTAGTCAGAACCCCCTTTTTCTGTGTGCAGTGCTCTGTTCTACCCAGGACATTTCATCAAATGACAATGTGGAGCAAACCACTGCACACAGAGGACGGGGGTTCTGACTACACTAAAGAGAGGCGTCATTTTCCTGGAGGGATTTCTACCTTGTTCCTGCTATAACAATAAACACATGAATTATGTCACATAAAATAATATTTAGCATTTCTGTATAGTAAAGTCGGGTGAGCACTGTATGGCTAGTAGGTATGATTAGTAGAAAATTGGAGGGGTTTGCAGGGGACACATATTCCCAAGTCATTAGTTTTTGGTGATTTGCTCTTTATTTCCACTTGATTTAAGCTTATCCCCCGGCGGAGATTCTCTGGTTCCATAATGGAAAAGAGATCCAGGAGACGGAGGATTTCCACTTTGAGAGGAGCGGTGACACCTTCAGTCTGTGCATCCAGGAGGTGTTTCCCGAGGACACTGGAAAGTACATGTGTGAGGCCTGGAATAGCCTGGGACGGGCCCGGACAGAGGCCATGCTGACCGTGCAAGGTGAGAAGTGTCTATACCCGGACCGTGCATGAGGAGCCCAACATCCAGCTGTCAGGAATCCAAAGAACAATCACTCCCACCCTCCAAGAGCAAAGATGACAACACATTTTATATATGTATATATATATATATATATATATATATATATATATATATATATATATATATATATATATATATATATATATATAATTAGCTGTAGTGCCCGGGCGTTGGGATAGTAACTGTCTTCTGTCTATCACCTAGTCTCTGGCTCTTTCTGTCTGTCTCTGTGTGTCTGTCTCTGTGTTCCTGTCTCTTTCCCTGTCTATCTGTGTGTCTGACTCTATCCATGTGTGTCTGACTGTCTCTCTGTCTGTCTCTGTATCAGTCTGTCTCTCTCAATCTCTGTGTATGTCTTTCTGTATCTCTCTATCTCTGTGTCTGTCTGTGTCTGTCTCTCTGTCTAACTCTGTGTCTGTCTCTATCTCTGTGTCTGTTTTTCTGTCTCTATCTCTGTGTCTGTCTCTCTTTTTCTGTGTCTGTCAGTCTATTTCCCTGTCTGTCTTTTTCCCTGTCTGTCTCTTTCTCCGTCAGTCTTCGTCTCTTTCCCCGTCTGTCTCTTTCCCCGTCTGTCTCTTTCCCCGTCTGTCTCTTTCCCCGTCTGTCTCTTTCCCCGTCTGTCTCTTTCCCCGTCTGTCTCTTTCCCCGTCTGTCTCTTTCCCCGTCTGTCTCTTTCCCCGTCTGTCTCTTTCCCCGCCTGTCTCTTTCCAGGTCTGTCTCGTTCCAGAGAAAAAGGAGCCAGCACGATCTGAAATTGGCATGCATCATATAAAAAGTGCAAATTCATAGATTTATTCCAACTGTACTATAATAAAAAAAATGAGATTTTTAGCAAACAATTCTTTGAGCCACCCCTGCCAACGTCACAGCAAATCTCAATAGGGGGGTCCTAACCTATATTCTGTATTTCATGTGCCATGCGGCCTCCTAGATAAAGTTAAAAGCAGAACCATAATGGAGCACACATACCTGTAACCTGTATATAGCCGCTTCCATGTTGCAAAAGAGGCAATTATGGATTGAGGCCAGCCCAGGTCCCAGCATGTGGAGCGCTCTACACATACCAGGACTATATCAGAACTGACCCTCCCAGTGCCAGACAGCAACCTGTTTGGTTGTAGTTATTATACAAATGTCTGGTGGCTGGTCACCACCATGCTATGCACGCCTGATCTTGGTTTGCAATATATTCCTCCTGTTGGTAGCTGTTCACATTCAGTTGCCTCACCCTTTCCACAGGTATTGCTAATTAAGCACCATACTTGGATCTGGTCCGCCTTTATCAATGGTTGCTGTCTGGCACTGGGAGGGTCAGTTCTGATATAGTTGTGAGGGCCAGGGAGGACTGGTAGGCCCAGGAGGTGGATCCACTGGACCGAGCACCCCACCTGGAGGGCAGGGTACACGGTAGCTGGAGCACTAACGTGGCAGGAACGGGTGCAGGTATCAGGAAGCAAAGACAGGACCAGGTCACTAAGGTCACAGCGTACTTTAAGGCAGTAATAGGAAACAGGAACAAAGACCTGAGCACTTAGCTCACAAGACAAGGCATAGAAACACAAGCGATGATCAGGCCCCGCCCACATGGAGAGGCCGGTCCTATATACTCAGCACAGCCTCAGGTCATTTCCTGTTGCAGCAATGCTGGGGCTATAAGACCAGGTGAGTGGGCGCGGCCCGGTCCTATACAGAACATTAGTCAGAATCAGACTCCTGAGACCGGGAACAGGACTCTGGGGAGCATGAGCGGGAATGGCAGGCGTGACCGGTGGACGCATGGACTGGACCAGTGAGGAAGGAGCGGTGGTACGCTGGCGAGGCTGGATCAGTGGGTACAGAGCGGTGGCGTGACGCAGGTGTGACTGGCTCAGTGGTTACGGAGCGGTGCCTGGATGGTGAGAACGGCTTAGTAGGTAAGGAGCGCTGCTGGGACACCGGGAGCGTGACAATAGTCCTGGTATGTGTAGAGCTTGCTCCACATGCTGGGACCTGGGCTGGCCTCTATCCATAATTGCCTCTTTTGCAACATAGAAGCGGTTATACATACAGGTTACAGGTATGTGTGCTCCATTATGGTTCTGCTTTTAACTTTATCTAGGAGGCTGTTACGGGGGGCTGTCTGATAATAACCGAAAGGAGTATCAGACAGTCAGGGTCCACCGTGCAAAGACTCTGCTGCAGACTATGGCAGAGTGCAATACCTCTGTTAACTCACAGAAGGATATAATAAGTAAGTAAAGCAATTCCTCCCTTACTTGGAGGGTGTGTGGAATGATCTCTGTTAATAATCACAGAGACAAAGGCAATGTGTGCGAAATGGCACCTACCTAGGTCCGCTCTTCTAGTGGTGCAAAAGAGACGAACAGCAGCATAAGCCGCACAAAGCTCCTACCTGCGTTCGCTCCACTAGTGTGCGAGGACACGAACCACTAGATATGGCACCTGCCTAGGTCCGCTCTTCTAGTGGTGCAAAAGAGACGAACAGCAGCGTAAGCCGCACAAAGCTCCTACCTCTGTTCGCTCCCCTAGTGTGCGAGGATACGAACAACTGCCAGACGCAGTATAAGGAACGTTACCCTAGCGGCAACGTCCACCTACGAGTAGAATCACAAGGCCCAGCCAGACCATGTGCCTCAGGCACCTGCCTATGTCCGCTCCCCTAAGAGGTAAGGATACGGACAGCAGCCGAAGCTGTAAGGTATAAGAACACTACCCTGCCGGTAGCGCTCACCTAGCATAGACAGAGGAATGCCTAGAGGAACGCGCACAGAGCGTCTACTCATATGCATGAACCAAGAGGACTGAGCACCATGCGGCGTGTGTCAGGGTCTTATATAGACTCTGTGCCTCATCCAAGATGGAGGACACCAGAGCCAATCCGCTGCCAGAACGACAGGAGTGACGTCATGCTGGCCTATCACCGAGCAAGACGTCACAAGCACATGACCAGCGACCAATCGGCATAGAAGGTGTCAGAGACATGTGACCTCGTGTCAGCGATGATGTCACCCGCACATGTGCAATGGCTCCAAGATTGGACTTAGTCTCCGGCGCTCGCACATGTGCAGTAGCAAGAAATCTGGACTTAGTCTCCAGCGCTCGCACATGTGCAGTAGCAAGAAATCTGGACATAGTCTCCAGTGCTCGCAACAACCGTAACAGTACCTCCCCCTCAAGGGCCCCCCTCCCGGCGACGCAGGTAATCGGCAACTAAGTCGGGAGCATGGACAGCCTCCTCAGGCTCCCAAGAGCGATGTTCCGGGCCATAGCCCTCCCAATCTATCAAGAAGAACCTGCGCCCTCTAACCATCTTAGAACCAACTATGGCTCGTACCTCATAGCTAGAGCGAGAGGAATCAGAGGCAGGAGAGTGCACTTCACGAGCGTGAGGTAAAATAGCCGGCTTTAGCAGTGAGACATGGAATTTGTCATGAATCCTAAGATGGACAGGTAACTTCAATTGATAGACTACAGGATTTACCTGTCGAAGAACCTCATAAGGACCCAGGAAGCGAGGAGCAAATTTGACAGAGCTCACTCTAAGTCTCACGTGTTTTGCAGAGAGCCACACAAAGTCCCCTGGAGAAAAGACAGGAGCCGGGCGACGAAACCGATCGGACACCGTCTTCATACGGTCCTTAGCTGCTTGGATCGACTCTTGAGTCCGATCCCAAACCTCTCTGGCATTAGTTGCCCAGTCGGCCACAAGAGGAGGAGGTGCAGCAGCGGGAAACGGTACCGGTACCCTAGGGTGTTGCCCATTATTGAGTACGAACGGTGTCTGCCCAGTGGCCTCAGCCAGCGAATTGTTAAGGGCAAATTCTGCCCAGGGTAGGAGGGAGGACCAGTTATCGTGGTTCTCAGCAACAAAGTGTCGAAGGTATATAATCATAGATTGATTGGTACGTTCAACCAAACCATTAGTCTCCGGATGGTATGCCGAAGAGAGATTCAACTCAATTTGCAGAAGGCTACAAAGATCTCGCCAGAAACGGGAAGTAAATTGCGGGCCTCTATCACAAATTATACGATCTGGCATCCCGTGAAGCCTAAAGACATGCTTGAGGAATAGTTTGGCTAGTACCCTGGAAGATGGGATTCTCGATAACGGTACGAGATGAACCATCCGGGAGAAATGGTCCGTAATGACCCACACAAATCTATGTCCCTGTGAACATGGAAGATCACCCACAAAGTCCATGCCTACCACCTCCCATGGTCTATCTGGCACTGGTAAAGGATGCAAGAGCCCAGCCGGTCTCTGCCGTGATGGACGGTTGCGAGCACACGAGTAGCAGGAACCGACATATCTCTTGACGTGGCTGGCTAAGTGTGGCCACCAATACCACCTCTCCAGTAACTCTCGTGTCCGCCTAATACCAAAATGCCCACCCACCTTTGAGGTGTGGGCCCATGACAGTATATCATTCTGTCGATCAGGCGGAACAAAGGTCTTGCCCGGTGGGATTTGGTCTAACGTCACAGGGGAGAGCGTATGAAAAACCCTGGAGGGAAGGATAAGGCGAGGTTCGTCAATCTCTTCCTGGGTAGAAAGCATAGAGCGAGACAGGGCGTCTGCCTTGTTATTCTTACTCCCAGACAGATAGTTGATGGAGAAGTGAAAGCGGGAGAAAAACAAGGACCAGCGGGCTTGGCGAGGATTCAGACGCTGAGCGGTTTGTAAGTACGTCAGATTCTTATGGTCTGTATAGACCTGGAAAGGATGTTTCGCTCCTTCCAGCAAGTGACGCCACTCCTCCAAGGCTAATCTCAAGGCGAGCAGTTCCCTATCCCCAATGGTATAGTTTCTCTCTGCCGGTGAAAAGGTTTTAGCAAAGAAGAAACACGGCCTTTTTCTACCTGCACCGTTCTTTTGATACAAGACCGCACCAGCACCCACTGAAGAGGCATCAACCTCTAAGAGGAAGGGCTTATTCTCATCGGGTCTTTGAAGAACGGGAGCAGTTGAAAAGTGTCTTTTTACTGCCTCAAAAGCCTGAGATGTCTCAGTAGACCAGGCTTTGGGATTAGCACCTTTCTTAGTCAAGGCCACCAAAGGGGCCACCAAAGTAGAAAAATGGGGTATGAACTGCCTGTAATAATTTATGAATCCTAAGAAGCGTTGCACCGCCTTCAAGGAATGAGGTTCGGACCATTGCAGGACAGCAGAGAGCTTCGCAGGATCCATAGCCAGACCCTCTTGTGAGATAATGTAACCCAAAAAAGGCAATGAGGACTGCTCGAATACACATTTCTCGAGTTTAGCAAACAATGAGTGCTCCCTTAAACGGGAAAGGACACGAACGACATCCTGACGATGAGTCTCCAGATCAGGAGAAAAAATCAGGATGTCGTCCAGATACAACACGACGGAGGATAACAGTAAATCCCTGAACACATCGTTTACGAAGTCCTGAAATACTGCGGGTGCATTACATAACCCAAAAGGCATGACGAGGTATTCATAGTGACCGTCTCGGGTGTTAAAAGCGGTCTTCCATTCGTCACCCTTTCGAATTCGTACCAAGTTATACGCACCCCGCAGATCCAACTTCGTAAAAACTTGAGCTCCTCTCAGTCTGTCAAAGAGCTCCGAAATTAAAGGTAATGGGTATTTGTTCTTTATTGTGATTGCGTTGAGACCCCTGTAATCTATGCAGGGACGCAAATCACCCTCTTTCTTCCGAACAAAGAAAAACCCAGCTCCCGCGGGAGAGACAGACTTACGAATGAACCCCTTCTCTAAACTCTCTCTTATATAGGTCGACATGGCCTCCGACTCAGGTATCGACAGGGGGTAAACCCTGCCTTTAGGTGGAACCGAACCTGGGATAAGGTCTATGGCACAGTCATACGGCCTATGGGGTGGAAGAACCTCAGCACCCTGTTTGGAGAACACGTCAGCAAAATCCAAATAGGGTGTAGGTATGGGAGAGAGATCAGTTGATGCAACCGCAACGACCTTAGGTGGTAAGGGAAGACATCGGGACTGACATTTCGAACCCCAACTAATAATGCTGTCAGACTCCCAGTCAATGTGAGGAGCATGAGTCCGAAGCCATGGAAGACCCAGAAGGACGTCGTCTATACCCTCAGGCAAAACAAGAAAAGAAATCTCCTCTATGTGACCCTGAGACAGGGAAAGGCGCAAGGGAACTGTCCTCAATGTAATGGAGTCAGACAACATAGTTCCATTAACAACACGGACAGGAATAGGCGCCTCTAACATGATAGAGGGAATATTGTGTCCCTTTACAAATCCTGAGGACACAAAAATCCCGTCAGCTCCGGAATCCACAAAAGCCATAATAGGCCATGTATTCTCAGATAACGAGAGCTGACCTGGGATACAACACTTAGAGGGTGCAGAAGACGTCTCTAGTAACCCCCCTCTAATGGTTACTAGGCCAGGGAGTTTCCCTGACGACTAGGACACTTGTTGGCATAGTGCCCAGCCTGACGACATACGTAACATATAGGAGGACCAGACTTGCGTAGTCTGGAGAACGTATGACCTAACTCCATAGGAGTGGGAGATGTTTCAGATGCTGAGGAAGATGGTAGTGGACCCTCAACAACTGGAATAGCCCGATGCTTAGGGCGTGAGGAAGAGACCTCGAGTCTACGTTCCTTATGGCGTACATCGATCCTCGTTGCTACTGTGATCAAGTCCTCCAGAGAAGCAGGGACCTCACGAGTAGCAAGGGCATCCTTGACATAGCCTGCCAACCCTCTCCAGAAGATAGGAATCAACACCTTCTCTGGCCAATCTAGTTCTGCCACCAGAGTTCTAAAAGCAATGGCATAAGAACTAGTGGATAACGAACCCTGAGATAGATCTAACAGTCTCAGGGCCGCATCATGGGTAACCTGCGGACCCATGAATACCGCCTTAAGAGCATCAAGAAAGTCTTGATGTCTCAGAGTAACCACATCAGAGCGCTCCCATAGGGGAGTCGCCCATTCTAAGGCTTTGTCCTGAAGTAAGGAGATGATAAAGCCTACTCTGGACCTCTCCGTAGAGAAGCGAGAAGAGTTGACCTCTAGGTGTATCTGACACTGACTAATGAAACCACGACATGATCTGGCATCACCAGAATATCTGTTTGGCAGAGCAAGTCGAGGATCATGTGCAGATGTCACCATGGTCTGAGGTTTATCCTCTATACTCTTGAGCCGTGACTCAAGTACTTGTATGTAACGGTGTAACTGCTGATATTCTGCCATAACTGCCAGACCCTTGGCTCAGTCCTAATGTTACGGGGGGCTGTCTGATAATAACCGAAAGGAGTATCAGACAGTCAGGGTCCACCGTTCAAAGACTTTGCTGCAGACTATGGCAGAGTGCAACACCTCTGTTAACTCACAGAAGGATATAATAAGTAAGTAAAGCAATTCCTCCCTTACTTGGAGGGTGTGTGGAATGATCTCTGTTAATAATCACAGAGACAAAGGCAATGTGTGCGAAATGGCAGCTACCTAGGTCCGCTCTTCTAGTGGTGCAAAAGAGACGAACAGCAGCATAAGCCGCACAAAGCTCCTACCTGCGTTCGCTCCACTAGTGTGCGAGGACACGAACCACTAGATATGGCACCTGCCTAGGTCCGCTCTTCTAGTGGTGCAAAAGAGACGAACAGCAGCGTAAGCCGCACAAAGCTCCTACCTCTGTTCGCTCCCCTAGTGTGCGAGGATACGAACAACTGCCAGACGCAGTATAAGGAACGTTACCCTAGCGGCAACGTCCACCTACGAGTAGAATCACAAGGCCCAGCCAGACCATGTGCCTCAGGCACCTGCCTATGTCCGCTCCCCTAAGAGGTAAGGATACGGACAGCAGCCGAAGCTGTAAGGTATAAGAACGCTACCCTGCCGGTAGCGCTCACCTAGCATAGACAGAGGAATGCCTAGAGGAACGCGCACAGAGCGTCTACTCATATGCATGAACCAAGAGGACTGAGCACCATGCGGCGTGTGTCAGGGTCTTATATAGACTCTGTGCCTCATCCAAGATGGAGGACACCAGAGCCAATCCGCTGCCAGAACGACAGGAGTGACGTCATGCTGGCCTATCACCGAGCAAGACGTCACAAGCACATGACCAGCGACCAATCGGCATAGAAGGTGTCAGAGACATGTGACCTCGTGTCAGCGATGATGTCACCCGCACATGTGCAATGGCTCCAAGATTGGACTTAGTCTCCGGCGCTCGCACATGTGCAGTAGCAAGAAATCTGGACTTAGTCTCCAGCGCTCGCACATGTGCAGTAGCAAGAAATCTGGACTTAGTCTCCAGCGCTCGCACATGTGCAGTAGCAAGAAATCTGGACTTAGTCTCCAGCGCTCGCACATGTGCAGTAGCAAGAAATCTGGACTTAGTCTCCAGCGCTCGCACATGTGCAGTAGCAAGAAATCTGGACATAGTCTCCAGTGCTCGCAACAACCGTAACAGAGGCTGCATGGCACATGAAATACAGAATATAGAGTAGGACCCCCCTATTGAGATTTGCCGTGACGTTGGCAGGGGTGGCTCAAAGAATTGATCAATTATTTGCTAAAATTTCTCATTTATATTACAGTACAGTTGGAATAAATCTGTGAATTTGCACTTTTTTTATGATGCATGCCATTTTCAGATCGTGCTGGCTCCCCTCTCTGTCTCGTTCCAGGTCTGTCTCGTTCCAGGTCTGTCTCGTTCCAGGTCTGTCTCGTTCCAGGTCTGTCTCGTTCCAGGTCTGTCTCGTTCCAGGTCTGTCTCTTTCTCCGTCTGTCTATTTCCCTGTGTCTCTTTTCCCTGTCTCTGTTGCTCTCCCCTTCTGTCTGTGCCTGTCTCTTTCCCTGTCTGTCTGTATCTGTCTGCGTCTGTCTCTTTCCCTATCTGTGCCTGTCTGTCTTGGTCTGTCTTTTTCCCTGTCTGTCTGCCTCTGTCTCTTTCTCTTTCTGTGCCTGTCTGTCTCTTTCCCTGTCTGTCTCTTTCCCTGTCTGTCTCTGTCTGTCTCTCTCTCTTTAACTGTCTGTCTCTGTCTTTCTGTCTCTTTTTCTGTCTGCCTCTTACTCTGTATGTGCCTATGTCTGTCTGTCTCTTTCTGTTTCTCTCTATCCGTCTCTCCACCGACATGTTATTACCTCACACTTATACTATGATACTATGAATGTCCTTTGGTCCTATAGCAACTAATCACAGCTACTATTAATAACCTTTAGCTCGCAGCTCCATTGACTGAGGCAGGTTTTTTGGAGAGTAACTGTAAAGCGCGGGGTTAAATTTTCCCATCAAATTATACAATGGGTATGAAAAGTATTCAGACCCCTTTAAATTTTTTACTTTGTTTCAAACCGGCCATTTGGTAAATTCTCATTAATGTGCACCCGCACCCATCCCCCATCCCCCATCCCTCATCTTGACAGAAAAAAAACAGAAATGTAGAAATTTTTACAAATTTATTAAACAAGAAAAACTGAAATATCCCATGGTGATAAGTATTCAGCCCTTTTGCTCAGTATAACACATGGTCATAAGTATTCAGCCCTGTCCGACATGTGCTGGAGATGTGGTACAGAAAAAGGGTCTATGTTACATATATGGTGGAGCTGTGCTAAATTGCAACCATTCTGGGACTCAGTGTTTTCTCTGTATAAAAAGATGAGTGGGGGTGAGGTGGAGAGATCTCCCCAGGTGGCCTCCTCTCTATCCTCCCAGGTTCATTCAAGTCACAAAAGAGGGACCTGCTGCGATTTTGTTTAGCGGCAGCCCGTATAGTTATTCCCAGATACTGGAAACAGACTAGATGCCCCACGTTAGCTGACTGGGTAGAGGAGATGGCAAACCTCCAGAGAATGGAGGAACTCACAGCTGAACTTAATGGGCTCACGGAAAAATTTATCACAGTGTGGGGACCGTGGATTACGTTCATGGAGTCTCCTGAGTTCACGGTGAGTCTGGCAGGTTATTTGGGATGAGAAATGGTGACATACCTTGTCTTCCCCTCTCCCCACACACTTTTTTCCCCCATCCCCTCTTTACCCTACTTTCTTCACTCTATTTGATTCCTTCTTTTCTAAGCTTATATCTGTTCTTTTTTTTTTTTTCCTAGTTTTCTACTTTTTCTTAAATGTTTATTCAATAACTTAAAAGGGGATTGTTTTATGCTGAGAGTGGTCTTGTCAATTATCAGGAAGACATGTTTAGCTGGAACTCTGATTTCTAGTGTATGGTTTGTCATGGAGTGTTAGCATAAGGATAGCTCATAGAGTTCCAATGAAATCTACAATGTGATGTTATTTCTGTCATTCCGAAACTGAGAGATCACTGTTTATGTATTATAATCTTTATAAATGTTCAAGATGTATGCTTGATTTATAAACTTAATAATAAAACAGATTTGAAATATAAGTATTCAGCCCCTTTGCTCAGACACTCAAATGTAAGTCACATGTTGTCCATTTCCTTGTGATCCTCCTTGAGATGTTTCTCCTCCTTCATTGGGGTCCAGCTGTGTGTAATTACACTGATAGGACGTGATTTGGAAAGGCGCACACCTGTCTATATAACACCTCACAGCTCACACTGCAGGTCACACCAAATGAGGATCATGAGGTCAAAGGAACTGCACAAGGAGCTCAGAGACAGAATTGTGGCAAGGTACAGATCTGGCCAAGGTTACAAAAGAATTTCTGTAGTACTCAAGGTTCCTAAGAGCACAGTGGCCTCCGTAATCCTTAAATGGAAGACGTTTGGGACCAGCAGAACTCTTCCTAGACCTGGCCGTCCAGCCATACTGAGCAATCATGGGAGAAGAGACTTGGTGAGAGAGGTGAAGAAGAACCCCAAGATCACTGCGGCTGAGCTCCAGAGATGCAGTAGGGAGATAGGAGAAAATTCCACAAAGTCACCTATCACTGCAGCCTCCACCAGTCGGGCCTTTATGGGAGAGTGGCTAGGCGGAAGCCTCTCCTCAGTGCATGACATATAAAAGCCGCATAGAGTTTGCAAAAAAACACATGAAGGACTCCCAGACTATGAGAAATAAGATTCTCTGGTCTGATGAGACGAAGATAGAACTTTCTGGTGATAATTGTAAGCATTATGTGTGGAGAAAACCAGGCACTGCTCATCACCTGCCCAATACAATCCCCACAGTGAGACAGGGTGGTGGCCGCATCATGCTATAAGGGAAGGGACAGGACGACTGGTTACAATTGAAGGAAAGATGAATGCGGTCAAGTAGAGAGATATCCTGGAAGAAAACCCCTTCCAGAGTGCTCTGGTAAATCGTGCCAGACTAGAGCAGTTGTGGGGACGGGATTTGTACATGTGTGCAGATTGTTAGGTTACATGTCAATGTTATATATTTGAAATACGTTATGCTGCTCTGTGTGGAGCAGGAGATACCTTGTATTGCTACGAGTTTGTCTTTAAAATAAAGAATTTAAAATAAAAAAAAAGAGTGCTCTGGACCTCAGACTTGGCTGAAGGTTCACCTTCCAACAAGCCAATGACCCTAAGCACACAGCTAAAATAACAAAGGAGCGGCTTCAGAACAACTCTGTAACTATTCTTGACCGGCCCAGCCAGAGCCCTGACCTAAACCCAACTGAGCATCTCTGGAGAAACCTGAAAATGGTGTCCACCAACGTTCACCATCCAACCTGACGGCACTGGAGAGGATCTGCAAGGAGGAATGGCCGAGGATCCCCAAATCCAGGATCCCAAGAAGACTCATGGCTGTACTAGCTCAAAAGACGTCTTCTACTCAATACTGAGCGAAGGGGCTGAATACTTATGACCATGTGATATACTGAGCAAAGCAGGGCTGTGGAGTCGGAGTCGGAGCTCATTTTGGTGGAGTCTGTATAAAATGCACCGACTCCGACTCCTAAAATATATAATAAATTGGGTGCAGCGGTCCGTGCAGAATGTGCTGAATATTGTTTCATAGGAATTTGGGAAAGTCATGACACAGATGCATCTCCGTATGGTCCGTGTACGTTTTGTACTTTTTTGAAGCGATGTCGGTCAATCTTTTTTTTTCTGTATATGTCAGTCAATCTCCCTCAGTCCATCGGTCGGTCTCTCTCTGTCGGTTGGTCTCTCTCTCTTGTCTGTCCCTCTCTCAGTCCATTGGTCAGTCTCTCCCCCTCTCTCATACTCACCGTTCCCCGATCACCGCTGCGGCGCTGCACAGCTGTTAAAAAAACTCCGGCGGCTTTTACTATTTTGAAAAAGCCGGCTGCTCATTATTCAATCTCGTATTCCCTGCTTTCCCCGCCCACTGGCGCCTATGATTGGTTGCAGTGAGACATGCCCCCACGCTGAGTGACAGCTGTCTCACTGCAACCAATCACAGCCGCCGGTGGGCGTGTCAATATCGAGCAGTAAAAAGAATAAATAAATAATTAAAAAAAAAACCAATTTTGATACCAGCCAGGGTAAAGCCAAAAGGCTGAAGGCTGGTATTCTCAGGATGGGGAGCCCCACGTTATGGGGAGCCCCCCAGCCTAACAATATCAGCCAGCAGCCGCCCGGAATTGCCGCATCCATTAGATGCGACAGTCCCGGGACTGTACCCGGCTCATCCCGAATTGCCCTGGTGCGGTGGCAATCGGGGTAATAAGGAGTTAATGGTAGCAACCCATAGCTGCCACTAAGTCCAAGATTAATCATGGCAAGCGTATCCCCGAGATACCTTCCATGATTAACCTGTAAGTTAAAGAAAATAATCACACACAACGAAAAATCCTTTATTTGAAATAATAAACAAAAAAACCCACCCTCGTTCACCACTTTATTAAGCCCCGAAAACCCCACCAGGTCCGGCGTAATCCACGGAGGTCCCGTGACGTTCTCAGCTCTGCTACATTGGAAGCTGACAAGAGCTACAGTAGAACACCGCCGCTCCTGTAAGCTCCACGCAGCAACTGAGGTGAGTAGCGAAATCAGCGATGATGTCACTCAAGTTACTCGCGGCCACCACTGGATCCTCCAACTGTGATGGCAAGTCGCCCGAGTGACAGCGATGAAGTCACAGGTGAGTTGCGGTCTCAGGTGGAGGACTACAGCTGGCCGCGGGTAACCTGAGTGGCGGCAGCGCTAATCGTGCTGCTCACTTCAGTCACTCAGGGGATTAGCAGTCACCGGTGAGTCCTTCACGGGTGACCGCTAATCAGGACGTGACACAGACAGAGCCGCGGGATGACAATGAAGTCGGGTAAAGTTCACCCGAGTTCATTCTCATCGCGCGTCGCTGTCTCAGCGGGTATGCATCAATGACATTGTGCATCACACACGGACATTACACGTACGTATCTCACGCACACACAGCTAGCATACGCAATCACACGGATGTCACACGTACCGGAGAAACGGACATAAAATACGGAACACGGACCCGAAAAACGGAACGTAAGACACGCACGTGTTTTTCACGTGCGTGTGAAGGGGGCCTGAGATGGAGCCACAGTGCTGTTCATGTAACTGAGAAACACACAGATATTACAACAGAAGAACAGCAAAAGAATACTTTAGGATGAGATGATCTTGTTGAAGCTGCTTCAGAACACTTTCCTATTCATCACATGCGCTGTGTTGTGCACACGCTGCAGCTGACAATAAGAGAGAGTCTGCAAGAGGGACATGCTGGAAATCTGATTGGAAAAATGAGGAAATTGGTTATTGCCGCCAGAACCCCTAAAATTGATTCCATCTTGAAGAGACGTGCTGGGAAAGGGGCAATTGTCGATCAAGCCGCTCGGTGAGGCAGCACTTATTTAATGACTGATCGATTGCTTGAACTAAAATCATTTCTTATAGATATGGCGAACCCTCAGGTAACCCTAAATGAAGGTCAATGGACACAGGTGGCTGAATTTAAGGAATTGCTTAATCACCCATTTACTGTGACTAAATAATTACAAGCTGAGGATTTAACTCCTGGCATTTTCATAAGGGAGTGGAAGAACTTGCTATTTTGCCTGTCCCAAAGAGGAGGTTTAATCGCAGATGGCATTTCTGCTTCAACGAAACGGAGAGAGACACAGCTATTGGAAAATAAAATTCTTCTGGCAGCTGTTTATGTGGAGCCAAGTCATTGTATACTGCTTGATGATCAACAGCTTACTAAAGGAAAAGAAGCTTTGAGTGAGGTAGCAGTTAGGATGAGCGGCTACAGGACTGCCAGGCGCAAGAGGACTTGGGGCCTGACAGTGCTACTGCTGCCATATCTTCATCCTCATCAGATGAGGAGTTTAACTTTGACAAGTATTTGGATGACATGGAGCAGCAAAGCGTCGCCGCAAGGAAAAAGATTTCACTCCGTCTCCTATAGCAGCAGATTGACCAGATTTCACTCCGTCTCCTATAGCAGCAGATTGACCAGATGTCACTGCGTCTCCTATAGCAGCAGATTGACCAGATGTCACTCCATCTCCTATAGCAGCAGATTGACCAGATGTCACTCCATCTCCTATAGCAGCAGATTGACCAGATGTCACTGCGTCTCCTATAGCAGCAGATTGACCAGATGTCACTCCATCTCCTATAGCAGCAGATTGGCCAGATGTCACTGCGTCTCCTATAGCGGCAGATTGGCCAGATGTCACTCCGTCTCCTATAGCGGCAGATTGACCAGATGTCACTGCGTCTCCTATAGCAGCAGATTGACCAGATGTAACCCCGTCTCCTATAGCAGCAGATTGACCAGATGTCACTGCGTCTCCTATAGCAGCAGATTGGCCAGATGTCACTGCGTCTCCTATAGCAGCAGATTGACCAGATGTCACTGCGTCTCCTATAGCGGCAGATTGACCAGATTTCACTGCGTCTCCTATAGCAGCAGATTGTCCAGATGTCACTGCGTCTCCTATAGCAGCAGATTGTCCAGATGTCACTGCGTCTCCTATAGCAGCAGATTGGCCAGATGTCACTGCGTCTCCTATAGCAGCAGATTGGCCAGATGTCACTGCGTCTCCTATAGCAGCAGATTGGCCAGATGTCACTGCGTCTCCTATAGCAGCAGATTGACCAGATTTCACTGCGTCTCCTATAGCGGCAGATTGGCCAGATGTCACTGCGTCTCCTATAGCGGCAGATTGGCCAGATGTCACTGCGTCTCCTATAGCAGCAGATTGGCCAGATTTCACTGCGTCTCCTATAGCAGCAGATTGGCCAGATGTCACTGCGTCTCCTATAGCAGCAGATTGGCCAGATGTCACTGCGTCTCCTATAGCAGCAGATTGGCCAGATGTCACTGCGTCTCCTATAGCAGCAGATTGGCCAGATGTCACTGCGTCTCCTATAGCGGCAGATTGGCCAGATGTCACTCCGTCTCCTATAGCAGCAGGTTGTCCAGATGTCACCATCTCCTATAGCAGCAGATTGGCCAGATGTCACTGCGTCTCCTATAGCAGCAGATTGGCCAGATTTCACTGCGTCTCCTATAGCGGCAGATTGGCCAGATGTCACTGCGTCTCCTATAGCGGCAGATTGGCCAGATGTCACTGCGTCTCCTATAGCAGCAGATTGAGCAGATTTCAGTAACATTTTTCACTTGCTCTCAAAGAAATAGAAAAATTCAACCGTTCATCAAAACAGAGTGTGCATGAGGCCATTCCTTTACACCCGGAGATTGTTAGAGATGTGCCCATGTGGTTACGGCTTTGCCCCAGCCCCAGTCACTGTAAAGAGGTCGTTCTCCGGCCTTAACATTATTAGGTCAGATTTGAGGTCATCTGCGAAGGACGATCTGATGGAGGCAATTCTATTTCTTACAACAAATTCAGAGACTGCACAAATGTTATTTAGTATGTTCTTGTTGAAAACAGTTTTTTGCCACTTACATAGTGTATTACATAGTGTTATATATATGTGTAATCTATTACATAATGTATTACATAGTGTTATACATAACACTATGTAATCTGTAATGTCCTGGAGGTGGATTCACGGGACCGTGCACCGGACTCCCCCAGAGAGGCTAACCCCTATTCAGGGACTGTCCGGTCACCCCACCAGAGGGCCTAGATGCACGGTAGCCGGAACACTAGGGGTACGAGGTCTGAGTCCTTCAAAGATCTGTACAGGGAAAGCCTATTAGTCCACAGGGAACCGTAGACAGGACGGATGTCTGGAACCAGGTTCAGGTGCCGGGAAGGAACAGCAGACGAGGTCTTGACCCAGCGATATTTGCAGACTGATGTATACCAGGTGGAATCGGGGACCGGTGACAGGGTCAGGCTGACGGAAGATGGAGGGATCCACAGCAGACAGTCACCGGGACACTTCCTGCGGAATCAGCAAGCTGGACCAGGTCAGGGCGGCAGACGGGCTCTGCGGAAGAGACAGTGTTATAAGGGAGACAAGGCACAGAGAGACCTGAACACCTAGCTATGGAAACTCGTTGAACAGGCACCGCCCACTTGGAAAGGGAAGTCTATATACCCTGTACCTGTATCAGTGTAATACTTATTCTATGTTCTGAGGATTTCGATAGCGTAGGGCAATGACAATCAGAGACGAGTTCCGGGTACAAGATGTTTTATAGTATGTCACCACGGTAGATACAGAACAAACACAACAACACAATAACACATACAATACTTTCCGGAATAGACGCGCAGGGGATTCCCGGGGCCACGCACCGGACTCCCCCAGGGAGACCACCAGAGCGAACCCCTATACAGGGACTGTCCGGCAATCTACCCCGGAAGGCCTAAATGCGCAGCAGCCGGGATAAGGAGCAAGCGGTAAAGTCAATGAGTGTCCGTACGGAAATGTTTGTCCAGACTGGTTACGAACCAAAAGAGAACCAGGCGGAGTGCTGACCGAAGATGGTAAACGGAATCCGGGCACAGCCTTGAAGAGCCGGGTACAGTCCAGAGTCAATCGGTAGGTAGTCTTTTAGGGGAATCCAGAGGCAATCAGGAATAAGCAGCAAACACAGCAGGAGCACACAGCAGGCAGTATACTCAGGCACTGGACTGGGCTGGGAGGCGGCCTTTTAAGCAGCTGGACAGGAAGTAGGGCAACAGAACGGTAACCTCCATGTTAACCGAGGGCAAGGGCAGTCAAAAGAGAACTGGAAAACCTGGAAACCTGACATTACTCCCCCCCCCACAGACGGCCTCAGGACGGATCAGGGCCAGGTTTGTCCGGGTACCGTCGATGAAACTGAGCAATCTTCCGGGGTGCCCGAATGTTACCCACCGGTTCCCAGGAATCGTCCTCGGGGGCGTACCCCTGCCAACGTACCAGATACTGAAGCCGACGACGATGGAGCCGGGAGTCAATAATGTCCTCAACCACGAACTGCTCCTCGCCGTCGACCATCACAGGCGGAGGAGGAGGCACAATACGACCATGAAACGTATTAGGGGAAACGGGTTTGAGGAGAGACACATGAAAGACCGGGTGTACCTTTAGATGGTGCGGTAACCGTAGCCGACAGGCCACAGGGCTCACGATCCCGGTGATTTTAAACGGACCGATGAATTTTTGTCCTAGTTTTTGCGAAGGAACACCCAATCTCAGGTTTTTGGTGGATAACCATACAGAGTCCCCTACCTTATACATGGGTGCCGGTTTCCGGTGAGTGTCCGCCGACCTCTTGTAACGCTCCTGGGCCGTAGCCACGGTGTCCTTTAGAACCTCCAGATTTTGTCGTATTTCTGTCACTCTGTCCTCCACCGCTGGTACCGAAACCGCAACCGGTGACCTAGGCAAAATAGTCGGATGGTAACCCAGGTTAGCGAAAAAGGGCGTTACCTTAGTGGAGCTGCTCTGTGTGTTGTTGTAGGAGAACTCCGCCAACGGAAGCATCTTCAACCAATCGTCTTGGAGATGGCTGACATAACAGCGAAGGTATTGTTCCAGGGTTTGATTCGTCCGTTCGGTTTGTCCATTTGTCTGAGGATGGTATGCAGAAGACAAACAGACATCAATCTGGAGTGCCGTACAAAACCCCTTCCAGAATCTAGACGTGAACTGCACGCCCCGATCGGAGATGATCTCATCCGGTACCCCATGCAATCGGAATACGTTCTGGACAACCAAATCCACTGTCTCTGCGGCTGAGGGAAGACCGGTACATGGAATGAAGTGAGCAGCTTTAGTCAATCGATCCACCACCACTAAAATGGTATTATGCCCGCCTGAGACTGGCAACTCCACAATAAAATCCATGGAGATAGACCCCCAAGGGCGAGATGGCACGGGTAACGGTTGGAGGAGTCCCGTAGGAGCCACACGAGGGACCTTGCACCGGGCACAAACCACACATGAGTGGACATAGTCCTTCACGTCCTTTAAACAGGTAGGCCACCAGAAAAACCGGCTCAGAAATTCCTGCGTCTTCTGTACCCCCCTATGACCGGCCAACACGGAGTCATGAACCAACTTGAGAACCCGAAGTCTTACGGCCTCCGGGACATAAATGCGTCGTTCTCTTAACCACACACCATTCCGAAGAACAAGAGTTACATCATTCGGGGGGGCAGCAAGAAATACATCACCATCATAGGCCAGCTTGATGTCCTTCCACAAGTCCTGGTCCTGGATTACTCCAACGAAATTGGCATCTGATAACACGGTCTGCGACGGGGTTCCAGGCACGGAGTCCACTGCAGGGATTCGGGACAAGGCATCGGCTTTCCCATTACGTGAACCTGGACGGTATGTAACAACAAAATTGAATTGGTTAAGAAATAGGCTCCAACGGGCTTGCCGTGGAGACAGGCACCTGGCAGACTTAAGAAATTCCAGATTACGATGATCTGTGAGTACTATCACTTGCTGCGCGGCTCCCTGTAAGTGGTGTCTCCATTCCTTGAAGGCGGCAATAATCGCCAATAATTCCTTATCCGCAATGTCGTAGTTCCTTTCCGCAGGGGACAACCTGCGGGAGAAGAAGGCACACGGATGCAGGAGACTCTTGTCCCCGGTCCTTTGAGAAAGAATGGCCCCTAATGCGTAGTCGGAAGCGTCGACCTCCACGATGAAGGGAAGTGCGGGATTCGGATGCACTAGTATGGGTGCTGAGGTAAAACATCCCTTGAGACGATGGAACGCTTCCTGAGCCTGGGCGGACCATACAAACTTCTGTCCTTTCTTAGTCAACAGGGTGATGGGACGAACAATCTCTGAAAAGTTACGGATAAAGCGTCGGTAAAAGTTGGCAAAACCGACAAAGCGTTGTACCTCTTTGATGTTTCCCGGTTCCGGCCAGTCGAGAATGGCTTGTATCTTGCTAGATTCCATGTTCAGTCCCTGAGGAGAGATGACATAACCTAAGAATTGTATTTGTGAGCAGTGGAACTCACATTTCTCCAGTTTAATGTACAGGTGGTTGTCCCTCAGCCGGGTAAGTACGGTCTTGACGTGCTCCTGGTGTTCCTGGAGAGAATCAGAAAAGATTAGAATATCATCCAGATAGATCACCATGAATTGGTCCATGATATCCCTGAAAATATCATTAACTAGATGTTGAAATGCCGCAGGAGCGTTACAAAGTCCAAAAGGCATCACTAAATACTCAAAATGTCCGTACCGACATCGGAACGCGGTCTTCCACTCGTCTCCGGGACGTATACGAAGCAGATTATATGCCCCACGGAGGTCCAATTTGGTGAATATCTTTGCCTGTTGGACTCTCTCCAATAGCTCCGGAATCAACGGTAACGGATACCGGTTCCGGATGGTTATTTTATTCAGTTCCCGGTAGTCAATACAGGGTCTCAGAGTCCCCTCCTTCTTTTTCACAAAAAAGATGGGTGCCCCTGCGGGCGAGGTAGACGGGCGAATAAATCCCTTGGCCAGGCTTTCATCAATATACTCCTTTAGGGCTTCTAGCTCAGGTGCCGCCAACGGGTAAACATGACCAAACGGGATTTCTGCCCCTGGGAGTAAGTCTATGGGGCAATCATACGGTCTATGCGGAGGAAGCCGATCGGCCTTTCTTTTGTCGCATATGTCAGCGAAGTCACGATAAACCGAGGGTAAAACGGGTACCTGTACCGTGCCTTCTGCATGTGGTGTTACCGGAACCGGAACAGTTGGACAAATGGCCGGATCACTCTGCGGTGGGAAGGATATCTCCTTAGTTTCCCAATTGATGACCGGATTTGTAGACCGTAGCCACGGAATACCTAAAATAATCGGAAAATGTGGAGAAGTGATCATCATGAAAATAAGAGTCTCCTGCTGACCTGGTTTCATCACGCATTCTAGCGGTACTGTTTCCCGATCCACTGGTCCAGATGTTAACGGAGATCCGTCTACCGTCTCCATGGTAACCGGTGAGGATCTTTGCTGAGTCCGGATACCGTGTTTACTAGCAAAAGAAAAGTCCATGAAATTTCCCCCTGCCCCAGAGTCTATCATTGCAGAGGTAGGAATTAGCTGTCCCTCCCACCGGATCTGAATGGGGAGTGAACAATGGGTATATTTCCCTTCTGAGTCCTTCGGTGAGGTAGACATTACAGTCAAGGGAAATACCGCATCCAAGTGTCCACTTGCCTCAGAGATATCAGACTCTGCGTCCGTGTTATCACACTCTGCCATGGCTGCCAATACCTTATTTGGGCGATTCGGACGTTTCGGGCAGTCGATTAAGAAATGGTCCGATTGACCGCAGTAGAAACACAAACGCTCACGGAGCCGGTGTTCACGACGTTCGTTGGTCTCTCGCTTTTGTAGAGAGTCCACTTGCATAGGAACGTCCTCAGCCTCCCGTGGCGTCCTGAAAGCAGGTTCTCTGGAAGGAAACGTATTATTATTTATACGGTTTATAGCTGCCCATTTTTCCTGTCTACGTTCCGTCAAACGGGTATCTATGCGCACACAGTGCTGGAGAAACAGGTCAAAATCCCCTGGGGATTCGGAACGGGCTAACTCGTCCTTGATGGTACCGGACAAACCCTTTCTGAAAACGGACAATAATGCATTGTTTCCCCAGTCGGTGTCTACCACTAACCTCCTGAACTCAGTGGCGTATTCAATGACAGAGCGCTTTCCCTGACGTAAGGAAAGGAGAGCAGATTCAGCGGTAGCACGGCGATTCGGATCATCAAACATCTGCGCCATTGCGTTCAGAAAGTCATCTAGGTGATTTAAACGGATGTCCCGGTTCTCTATCATAGGATTAGCCCAAGCCAGTGCTCGTGAGGTTAATAACATGATGATACATAACACCTTTGACCGGTCAGAACGGTAATAATCAGCATGTACATCGAAAAACAGTATACATTGGTTCACAAATCCACGAAACTGACTACGGTCACCATTGAAACGGAATGGGGGTAACCTAGGCATACCGGCAGCTGATACGGACGTAGTGGGGACGGCTTCCTGAGCCTCCACTCTGACTTGCAAATCCTGTATAGCCGGACCCAGTACCTGGTGATCATGGCCCAGCTGCGCTTCCACATCTCTAAGCTTAGTCTGCACCACCTCCATCTCCTGCTGCAGGGAGTTAATCATGGAGAACAGCTGATCTACTCCTCGTGTCTCAGTCATTGCCCCAGCGAAATCCTCTAATGGCCTGAGTATAATGTAATACTTATTCTATGTTCTGAGGATTTCGATAGCGTAGGGCAATGACAATCAGAGACGAGTTCCGGGTACAAGATGTTTTATAGTATGTCACCACGGTAGATACAGAACAAACACAACAACACAATAACACATACAATACTTTCCGGAATAGACGCGCAGGGGATTCCCGGGGCCACGCACCGGACTCCCCCAGGGAGACCACCAGAGCGAACCCCTATACAGGGACTGTCCGGCAATCTACCCCGGAAGGCCTAAATGCGCAGCAGCCGGGATAAGGAGCAAGCGGTAAAGTCAATGAGTGTCCGTACGGAAATGTTTGTCCAGACTGGTTACGAACCAAAAGAGAACCAGGCGGAGTGCTGACCGAAGATGGTAAACGGAATCCGGGCACAGCCTTGAAGAGCCGGGTACAGTCCAGAGTCAATCGGTAGGTAGTCTTTTAGGGGAATCCAGAGGCAATCAGGAATAAGCAGCAAACACAGCAGGAGCACACAGCAGGCAGTATACTCAGGCACTGGACTGGGCTGGGAGGCGGCCTTTTAAGCAGCTGGACAGGAAGTAGGGCAACAGAACGGTAACCTCCATGTTAACCGAGGGCAAGGGCAGTCAAAAGAGAACTGGAAAACCTGGAAACCTGACAATCAGTCATATCCTGTTCCCGGGACGCTGGCCCTTTAAGAGGAGATGAGTGAGCGCGTGCGCGCCCTAATGTGCATGTGCGAGGCCCGAGTGCCAGAGGTCAGTACAGGAAGCGGTGAAGGAGATGCAGGGGTGCCAGACAGAGTGTCCTGGGTCGCAGGGAGACGCCGGGACCTGGGAACGTGGGGCACGGAGGACGCAGAGGAGGAGTGAGAGAAGCAGCCGCGGGCAGGAGGACCGGGGACCGGAGCGGTGAGTGACAGGCGGCACCGGGACCCGGGGAGCGTGACAGTACCCCCTCCCTCACGCCCACCTCCCCGCAACCGGGACAAGAAGTCGCGTAGTAGAGGAGTGCCAACGTTCTCCCGTGGTTCCCAGGACCGGTCCTCGGGGCCGTAGCCCTCCCAATCAACAAGGAAGAACTGCTTACCCGGCACGGTCTTCATGGCCACTATATCTCTTACCACGTACACATCGCCATCAGCAATAGGAGGAGGAGAAGTACCGGCAGCAGATGAGAAGGGACCAAGGACGACTGGCTTGAGCAAGGAGATGTGGAAGGAGTTAGGGATCCGCATCGTGGCCGGGAGCTGCAGTTTAGAGGAGACCTCGTTGATCCTTTTGATGACCTTGAAAGGACCGAGGTACCGCGGACCCAACTTGTAAGATGGAATCTTCAACCGGACGTATTTGGAGGCAAGCCATACCAAATCCCCAGGAGAGAAGCGAGGAGGGTCAAGGCGTCTCTTGTCCGCATGTTTCTTCATCTGGGCGGAAGCACGTTCAAAGGAGGCTCTGACAGACCTCCATATGTTAGAGAAGTCCCTGGACAGGGCATCTGCAGCGGGAACATCAGAAGTCAAGGATACCGGTAATGGAACGGAAGGCTGGAGACCGTAGACAACATAGAAGGGAGAGCTGGAGGAGGATTCACTGACGTGATGATTATGGGAGAACTCAGCCCAAGGGAGTAGCGTGGACCAGTCGTCATGATGGACGTTGACGTAATGTCGAAGGAAGGAAGTCAGGATCTGGTTGACTCATTCGACTTGACTATTAGACTGGGGATGGTAGGCCGAGGAAAAGTCCAAAGACACTCCCAGATGTTTACAGAGCGCCCTCCAGAAGCGCGAAGTGAACTGAGTTCCTCTGTCGGACACTATATGCAAGGGAAATCCGTGCAGCCGAAAGATGTGCTGAATGAAGGCATCGGTGAGTTCCGGAGCAGAGGGTAGGCCGACTATGGGGACAAAGTGAGCCATCTTCGAGAATCAGTCCACTACGATCCAAATAACTGTATTTCCAGAGGATAACGGCAAGTCTGTGATAAAATCGATGGCTATGTGTTGCCTTGGAACGGAGGGAATCGGTAGAGGCAGGAGACGGCCATAGGGCAGGTGTTTGGGCGTCTTGTTCCGGGCACAGGATGGACAAGCGGAGACAAAGGAAATGACATCCTGACGGAGAGGCGGCCATCAATAGTGACGGACAATAGCGCTCCAGGTTTTCTTCTGACCGGCGTGTCCGGCCACTTTCGAAGAATGCCCCCACTGAAGAACCTTGAGTGTGTCGGTCTCCGTGACGAAGGTCTTCCCAGGGGGTTTCTGTGCCAGGGTGACGGGAGCCACCGAAATGACCTTACTAGGACAAATGATGGACTGGTTTGTTTCTTCCTCTTGCTCCACCGGATCGAAGGACCAGGCAAAGGCATCAGCCCGCACATTTTTGTCCGCAGGCCGGAAATGTAATTGGAAGTCAAACCAGGCAAAGAACAGGGACCAACGGGCTTGTCGCGGGTTCAGCCTTCGAGCAGATCGCAGGTACTCCAGGTTTTTATGGTCGATGTAAGTAATAACTGGGTATACCGCACCCTCCAACAGGAAACGCCATTCCTCCAAAGCCAGCTTGACCACCAGGAGCTCTCGATCGCCAATGGTATAGTTGCGTTCGGGTGTCGAGAAGATTTTGGAGAAGAAGCCGCAGGTGACCAACTTCCCGGTGGACGACTTCTGCATGAGCACGGCCCCGGCTCCTGAGGAGGAGGTGTCCACCTCCAAGGTGAATTATTGGTTCAACTCCGGTCTGTGGAGAACGGGAGAGGAGGCAAACGCCCCTTTCAGGGAACAGAAAGCGGCGTCTGCTTCAGGTGACCAGTCTTTCGGGTTGGCCACCTTCTTGGTCAAGGCGGAGAGAGGTGCCATCAGAGCAGAAAAGTGAGGGATAAACTGACGATAATAATTGGCAAAGCCTAGGAAGCGTTGGATGACTTTCAGTTCGGAGGGAGGAGGCCACTTGAGGATAAAAGACACCTTCCCGGGATCCATCTGCAGGCCTTTGTCGGAGATCACGTAGCCCAGAAAGGGAAGGGACGTCCGTTCAAACACACATTTTTCGTACTTAGCGTACAGATGGTTCTCCCTAAGCCTTTGCAGAACGAGTCATACGTTTTTTCCTGTGGGTCGGCAAGTCCGGGGAATAGACCAGGATATCATCCACATATATGACCACACAGACGTAGAGAAGATCCCTGAAGACACCGTTCACCAGTTCCTGGAAGACAGCCGGGGCATTACAGAGACCGAAGGGCATCACACAGTATTCGTAGTGCCCGTCACGGGTGTTGAATGCCGTCTTCCATTCGTCTCCAGGGCGAATACGGACCAGATTATAAGCTCCGCGAAGGTCTAGTTTGGTGAAGATACGGGCCCCTCTGAGCTGATCAAATAGCTCCGTGATCAGAGTTAGAGGATATTTGTTTTTCACGGTGATCTGGTTCAATCCCCGGTAGTCGATGCAAGGGCGTAAGTCGCCTTCTCAACGAAGAAAAACACTGCTCCCGCAGGAGACGAGGATTTCCTGATGAACCCCCTTGCCAGGTTATCTGCTATGTAGTCAGACATGGCCTGGGTCTCTGCAGGAGACAAGGGATAGATCCGTCCACGAGGAGGGGTAGCGCCTGGCAACAAGTCGATGGCACAGTCGTAAGGTCGATGTGGCGGTAATACCTCTGCCTCTTTCTTGTCGAACACGTCCACAAAAGACCACTATTATTATTATTTATTATTATAGCGCCATTTATTCCATGGCGCTTTACAAGTGAGAGAGGGTATACGTACAACAATCATTAACAGTACAAGACAGACTGGTATAGGAGGAGAGAGGACCTTGCCCGCGAGGGCTCACAGTCTACAGGGAATGGGTGATGGTACAATAGGTGAGGACAGAGCTGGTTGCGCAGTGGTCTACTGGACTGAGGGCTATTGTAGGTTGTAGACTTGTTGGAAGAGGTGGGTCTTGAGGTTCCTCTTGAAGCTTTCCACGGTAGTGGAGAGTCTGATGTGCTGAGGTAGAGCGTTCCAGAGTATGGGGGATGCACGGGAGAAATCTTGTACGCGATTGTGGGAAGAGGAGATAAGAGATATATGCAATATGCAGAAGGCAGTCCCGGTAGGGACTCCGGTGCCGGAGGCTGATGGACAGGCCGTACAGACTGCAGACAGTTCTTGTGACAAGACGGACCCCAACATGTAATGTCTCCAGAGCGCCAACTGACGACAGGTTCATGTACTCGTAACCAGGGTAGGCCCAGCAAGAGCGGGTAAGCTAGTTTCGGGAGGACATATAGAGCAATCTTTTCGGTATGTAGAGCGCCAATACGGAGTTCCACGGGTTTGGTAATAAACAATACTGGTTCAGAGAGGGGTTTCCCATCCACGGAGGCGATCACAAGGGGTTTTGACAGCGGGATGACAGGTACCCGGTATTTGTCCACCGTAGCCTGATGGATGAAATTGCCCGCTGCCCCTGAGTCAAGGTATGCCTCTGCCGTGAACCGGGTCTCCTCCGTCGTCACTTGGACAGTCAGTGTAACCGGATCTGAGAGGGTTCCGGTACCTAGGGTAGCCTACCAACCCTAGGCTTTGGAGTTTCCTGGCTTCTCGTGACAGGAACGAAGCAGGTGTATACTGCTTCCACAGTAGAAGCACAGACCCTTGGCGAGCCACTCTGCTTGACGTTGCATGGCTTGTCCTAGACGATCTATTTGCATGGGTTCGGGAGTAGAGTTGCCGGATAGCACTGACTGAGGGACGGAGGACCTCTGTGGAGTGGAGGCGTGACGTGTTGGTCGCCTCTCCCGGGATACCTCCCTGGACCGTTCCTGGAAACGGAGATCAATCCGGGTTGCTAGAGAGACCAGACCATCCAGGGTAGGAGGAACATCACGACCGGCTAACTCGTCCTTGATGCGGCCGGAGAGGCCCTCCCAGAAGGCTGCTGTCAATGCCTCGTTGTTCCATCCTAGCTCAGAGGCAAGCGTACGGAACCGAATGGCGTACTGACCCACCGTTAGAGTTCCTTGGCGTAGCCAGAGGAGCGAAGAAGCGGCCGTGGAAGTGTTTCCCGGTTCATCAAAGGTGTTACGGAAGGCCTCAAGGAATCCCCGGATGTCGGTAGTCACTGGATCTTCTTTCTCCCATAAGGGGTTAATCCAGGCCAATGCTTCACCCTCCAGGTGGGATATCAGAAAGGCCACCTTTGCTTGATCCGAGGCAAAGAGGTGTAGAAGCAACTTGAAATGCAACGAGCATTGATTTAAGAAACCTCTACAGGTCTTGAGGTCCCCGGCATACTGGGGCGGAGATGCTAGACGGAGTTTCGAGGTTGAAGACGAAGCCACTACGGAAGCCGCTACCGTGTTCTGATCCGACAGGGATGTGGCTGTTGCTTGAAGGTTATTCAGACAGGTGTCCACTGATGACATGAAGGCCAGCATGCGAGATTGGATCTCGCGTTGTCGTACCAGTTCTTGCTGTAATCCGGCCAACTGGGACGCTAGTGCCCCAGTGGAATCCACGCCCTGTTCAATCTGTAACGTCCTGGAGGTGGATTCACGGGACCGTGCACCGGACTCCCCCAGAGAGGCAACGCGGAGCTAACCCATATACAGGGACTGTCCGGTCACCCCACCAGAGGGCCTAGATGCACGGTAGCCGGAACACTAGGGGTACGAGGTCTGAGTCCTTCAAAGATCTGTACAGGGAAAGCCTATTAGTCCACAGGGAACCGTAGACAGGACGGATGTCTGGAACCAGGTTCAGGTGCCGGGAAGGAACAGCAGACGAGGTCCAGGACCAGCGATATTTGCAGGCTGAGGTTACCAGGTGGAATCGGGGACTGGTGACGGGGTCAGGCTGACGGAAGATGGAGGGATCCACAGCAGACAGTCACCGGGACACTTCCTGCGGAATCAGCAAGCTGGACCAGGTCAGGGCGGCAGACGGGCTCTGCGGAAGAGACAGTGTTATAAGGGAGACAAGGCACAGAGAGACCTGAACACCTAGCTATGGAAACTCATTGAACAGGCACTGCCCACCTGGAAAGGGAAGTCTATATACCCTGTACCTGTATCAGTCATATCCTGTTCCTGGGACGCTGGCCCTTTAAGAGGACGTGAGTGAGCGCGCGCACACTAATGCGCATGCGCGAGGCCCGAGTGCCAGAGGCCAGTACAGGAAGCGGTGAAGGAGATGCAGGGGTGCCAGACAGAGTATCCTGGGTGCAGGGAGACGCTGGGACCGGCGAACGTGGGGCACGGAGGACGCAGAGGAGGAGTGAGAGAAGCAGCCGCGGGCGGGAGGATCGGGGACCGGAGCAGTGAGTGACAGGCGGCGCCGGGACCCGGGAAGCGTGACAGTAATACACTATGTAAGTGACAAAAAACAGTTTTCAACAAAAACTTACTAAATAGTATTTAGTATATTGCTTATATTTAAGTGAAAAATTATTGTAGTGCAATGTGAACATCAGACATTTAATCATTGTTATGATGCAATAATCAAAATATTTAGATAGAACATAAAATATATTTATTGGATACAACTTTAGAACAAAAAAACTGTGTTCTATCTAAATATCTTGATTATTGTATCATAAAAATGATTAAATGTCTGATGTTCACATTGTACAATAAATTTTTCACTTAACTATAAGCAAAATATGTGGGAGTCGGAGTCGTGGAGTCGGAGTCGGTGCAAGGGAAATTGAGGAGTCGGAGTCGAAGGTTTGGCATACCGACAAACAGCCTTGGAGCAAAGGGGCTGAATACTTATGAGCATGTGAGATTTCAGTTTTAGTTTTCCTTGTTTAAAACATTTGCAAAAAGGACTACATTTTTCTTTGGGAGGGGGGGGGGTTCTGTCAAGATGGGGGATGAGGTGCAGAGTGTACATTAATGAGAATGTACCAAATGGCTACAATGAAACAAAGAGGGAAAAATGTAAAGGGGTCTGAATACTTTCCGTACCCACTATATATATAGTAATATATATAGTAATACATATATATAGTAATATGGCCGCCCTTCTCCTCAGTGTGATATAGTAATATGGCCGCTCTTCTCCTCAGTGTGATATAGTAATATATATAGTAATATGGCCGCCCTTCTCCTCAGTGTGATATAGTAATATGGCCGCTCTTCTCCTCAGTGTGATATAGTAATATATATAGTAATATGGCCGCCCTTCTCCTCAGTGTGATATAGTAATATATATAGTAATATGGCCGCCCTTCTCCTCAGTGTGATATAGTAATATATATATAGTAATATGGCCGCTCTTCTCCTCAGTGTGATATAGTAATATATATAGTAATATGGCCGCTCTCCTCCTCAGTGTGATATAGTAATATATATAGTAATATGGCCGCCCTTCTCCTCAGTGTGATATAGTAATATATATATAGTAATATGGCCGCTCTTCTCCTCAGTGTGATATAGTAATATATATAGTAATATGGCCGCTCTCGTCCTCAGTGTGATATAGTAATATATATAGTAATATGGCCGCTCTTCTCCTCAGTGTGATATAGTAATATATATAGTAATATGGCCGCTCTCCTCCTCAGTGTGATATAGTAATATATATATAGTAATATGACCGCTCTTCTCCTCAGTGTGATATAGTAATATATATAGTAATATGGCCGCTCTTCTCCTCAGTGTGATATAGTAATATATATATATAGTAATATGGCTGCCCTTCTCCTCAGTGTGATATAGTAATATATATAGTAATATGGCCGCTCTTCTCCTCAGTGTGATATAGTAATATATATATATAGTAATATGGCCGCCCTTCTCCTCTGTGTGAAATAGTAATATATATAGTAATATGGCCGCTCTTCTCCTCTGTGTGATATAGTAATATATATATAGTAATATGGCCGCTCTTCTCCTCTGTATGATATAGTAATATATATATAGTAGTATGGCCGCCCTTCTCCTCAGTGTGATATAGTAATATATATATAGTAATATAGCCGCTCTTCTCCTCAGTGTGATATAGTAATATATATATAGTAATATATATATAGTAATATGGCCGCTCTCCTCCTCAGTGTGATATAGTAATATATATAGTAATATGACCGCTCTTCTCCTCAGTGTGATATAGCAATATATATATATATATATATATAGTAATATGGCCGCCCTTCTCCTCAGTGTGATATAGTAATATATATATAGTAATATGGCCGCCCTTCTCCTCAGTGTGATATAGTAATATATATAGTAATATGGCTACTCTTCTACTCAGTGTGATATAGTAATATATATATATAGTAATATGGCCGCTCTTCTCATCAGTGTGATATAGTAATATATATAGTAATATGGCCGCTCTCCTCCTCAGTGTGATATAGTAATATATATAGTAATATGGCCGCTCTTCTCCTCAGTGTGATATAATAATATATATAGTAATATGGCCGCTCTCCTCCTCAGTGTGATATAGTAATATATATAGTAATATGGCCGCTCTTCTCCTCAGTGTGATATAATAATATATATATAGTAATATGGCCGCTCTTCTCCTCACTGTGATATAGTAATATATATGTAGTAATATGGCCGCCCTTCTCCTCAGTGTGATATAGTAATATATATATATAGTAATATGGCTGCTCTTCTCCTCAGTGTGATATAGTAATATATATAGTAATATGGCCGCTCTTCTCCTCAGTGTGATATTGTAATATATATAGTAATATGGCGGCTCTTCTCCTCAGTGTGATATAGTAATATATATATAGTAATATGGCCGCTCTTCTCCTCAGTGTGATATAGTAATGTATATATAGTAATATGGCCGCTCTTCTCCTCAGTGTGATATAGTAATATATATATAGTATAATGGCCGCTCTTCTCCTCTGTCTGATATAGTAATATATATACAATATGGCCGCCCTTCTCCTCAGTCTGATATAGTAATATATATATATATATAGTAATATGGCTACTCTTCTCCTCAGTGTGATATAGTAGTATATATAGTAATATGGCTATTCTTCTCCTCAGTGTGATATAGTAATATATATATATAGTAATATGGCCACTCTTCTCCTCTGTGTGATATAGTAATATATATATATAGTAATATGGCCGCTCTTCTCCTCAGTGTGATATTGTAATATATATATAGTAATATGGCCTCTTTTCTCCTCAGTGTGATATAGTAATATATATATAGTAATATGGCTGCCCTTCTCCTCAGTGTGATATAGTAATATATATATAGTAATATGGCTGCCCTTCTCCTCAGTGTGATATAGTAATATATATAGTAATATGGCCGCCCTTCTCCTCAGTGTGATATAGTAAATATATATAGTAGTATGGCCGCTCTTCTCCTCAGTGTGATATAGTAATATATATAGTAATATGGCCGCTCTCCTCCTCAGTGTGATATAGTAATATATATAGTAATATGACCGCTCTTCTCCTCAGTGTGATATAGTAATATATATATATAGTAATATGGCCGCCCTTCTCCTCAGTTTGATATAGTAATATATATATAGTAATATGGCCGCTCTTCTCCTCAGTGTGATATAGTAATATATATATAGTAATATGGCCGCTCTTCTCCTCTGTATGATATAGTAATATATATATAGTAGTATGGCCGCTCTTCTCCTCAGTGTGATATAGTAATATATATATAGTAATATGGCCGCTCTCCTCCTCAGTGTGATATAGTAATATATATATATAGTAATATGGCCGCTCTTCTCCTCAGTGTGATATAGTAATATATATATAGTAATATTGCCGCTCTTCTCCTCAGTGTGATATAGTAATATATATATAGTAATATGGCCGCTCTTCTCCTCAGTGTGATATAGTAATATATATATAGTAATATGGCCGCCCTTCTCCTCAGTGTGATATAGTAATATATATATAGTAATATGGCCACTCTTCTCCTCAGTGTGATATAGTAATATATATATAGTAGTTTGGCCGCTCTTCTCCTCAGTGTGATATAGTAATATATATATAGTAATATATATATAGTAATATGGCGGCCCTTCTCCTCAGTGTGATATAGTAATATATATATAGTAATATGGCTACTCTTCTACTCAGTGTGATATAGTAATATATATATAGTAATATGGCGGCCCTTCTCCTCAGTGTGATATAGTAATATATATATAGTAATATGGCTACTCTTCTACTCAGTGTGATATAGTAATATATATATAGTAATATGGCGGCTCTTCTCCTTCTCCTCACTGTGATATAGTAATATATATATAGTAATATGGCCGCTCTTCTCCTCAGTGTGATATAGTAATATATATAGTAATATGGCTGCTCTTCTCCTCAGTGTGATATAGTAATATATATAGTAATATGGCCACCCTTCTCCTCAGTGTGATATAGTAATATATATATAGTAATATGGCCGCCCTTCTCCTCAGTGTAATATAGTAATATATATAGTAATATGGCCGCTCTTCTCCTCAGTGTGATATAGTAATAGATGTATAGTAATATGGCCACTCTTCTCCTCAGTGTGATATAGTAATATATATATATAGTAATATGGCCACTCTTCTCCTCAGTGTGATATAGTAATATATATAGTAATATGGCCGCTCTTCTCCTCAGTGTGATATAGTAATATATATAGTAATATGGCCGCTCTCCTCCTCAGTGTGATATAGTAATATATATAGTAATATGGCGGCTCTTCTCCTCAGTGTGATATTGTAATATATATAGTAATATGGCGGCTCTTCTCCTCAGTGTGATATAGTAATATATATATAGTAATATGGCCGCTCTTCTCCTCTGTGTGATATAGTTTTATATATATAGTAATATGGCCGCTCTTCTCCTCAGTGTGATATAGTAATATATATAGTAATATGGCTGCTCTTCTCCTCAGTCTGATTTATTATTATATATAGTGATATGGCCGCTCTTGTCCTCAGTGTGATATAGTAATATATATATATAGTAATATGGCCGCCCTTCTCCTCAGTGTGATATAGTAATATATATATAGTAATATGGCCACTCTTCTCCTCAGTGTGATATAGTAATATATATATAGTAATATGGCTGCTCTTCTCCTCTGTGTGATATAGTTTTATATATAGTAATAAGGCCGCTCTTCTCCTCAGTGTGATATAGTAATATATATAGTAATATGGCCGCTCTCCTCCTCAGTGTGATATAGTAATATATATAGTAATATGGCCGCTCTTCTCCTCAGTGTGATATAATATATATATATAGTAATATGGCCGCTCTTCTCCTCAGTGTGATATAGTAATATATATAGTAATATGGCCGCTCTTCTCAGTGTGATATAGTAATATATATATAGTAATATGGCCGCTCTTCTCCTCTGTATGATATTGTAATATATATATAGTAATATGGCCGCTCTTCTCCTCAGTGTGATATAGTAATATATATATAGTAATATGGCCGCTCTCCTCCCAAGTGTGATATAGTAATATATATAGTAATATGACTGCTCTTCTCCTCAGTGTGATATAGTAATATATATAAAGTAATATGGCCGCCCTTCTCCTCAGTGTGATATAGTAATATATATATAGTAATATGGCCACTCTTCTCCTCAGTGTGATATAGTAATATATATATAGTAGTATGGCCGCTCTTCTCCTCAGTGTGATATAGTAACATATATATAGTAATATGGCGGCCCTTCTCCTCAGTGTGATAAAGTAATATATATAGTAATATGGCCGCTCTCCTCCTCAGTGTGACATAGTAATATATATAGTAATATGACCGCTCTTCTCCTCAGTGTGATATAGTAATATATATATATAGTAATATGGCCGCCCTTCTCCTCAGTGTGATATAGTAATATATATATAGTAATATGGCCGCCCTTCTCCTCATTTTGATATAGTAATATATATAGTAATATGGCTACTCTTCTACTCAGTGTGATATAGTAATATATATATAGTAATATGACGGCTCTTCTCCTTCTCCTCAGTGTGATATAGTAATATATATATAGTAATATGGCCTCCCTTCTCCTCAGTGTGATATAGTAATATATATATAGTAATATGGCCGCCCTTCTCCTCAGTGTGATATAGTAATATATATATAGTAATATGGCCGCTCTTCTCCTCAGTGTGATATAGTAATAGATATATAGTAATATGGCCACTCTTCTCCTCAGTGTGATATAGTAATATATATATAGTAATATGGCCACTCTTCTCCTCAGTGTGATATAGTAATATATATAGTAATATGGCCACTCTTCTCCTCAGTGTGATATAGTAATATATATATAGTAATATGGCCGCCCTTCTCCTCAGTGTGATATAGTAATATATATATATATAGTAATATGGCCGCCCTTCTCCTCAGTGTGATATAGTAATATATATATAGTAATATGGCCGCCCTTCTCCTCAGTGTAATATAGTAATATATATAGTAATATGGCCGCTCTTCTCCTCAGTGTGATATAGTAATAGATATATAGTAATATGGCCGCTCTTCTCCTCAGTGTGATATAGTAATATATATATATATAGTAATATGGCCACTCTTCTCCTCAGTGTGATATAGTAATATATATATAGTAATATGGCCACTCTTCTCCTCAGTGTGATATAGTAATATATATAGTAATATGGCCACTCTTCTCCTCAGTGTGATATAGTAATATATATAGTAATATGGCCGCTCTCCTCCTCAGTGTGATATAGTAATATATATAGTAATATGACCGCTCTTCTCCTCAGTGTGATATAATATATATATATAGTAATATGGCCGCTCTTCTCCTCAGTGTGATATAGTAATATATATAGTAATATGGCCGCTCTCCTCCTCTTTGTGATATAGTTTTATATATAGTAATATGGCCGCTCTTCTCCTCAGTGTGATATAGTAATATGGCCGCTCTTCTCCTCTGTGGGATATAGTAATATATATAGTAATATGGCCGCTCTTCTCCTCTTTGTGATATAGTTTTATATATAGTAATATGGCCGCTCTTCTCCTCAGTGTGATATAGTAATATGGCCGCTCTTCTCCTCTGTGGGATATAGTAATATATATAGTAATATGGCCGCTCTTCTCCTCTTTGTGATATAGTTTTATATATAGTAATATGGCCGCTCTTCTCCTCTGTGGGATATAGTAATATATATAGTAATATGGCTGCTCTCCTCCTCAGTGTGATATAGTAATATATATATATATGTATATATATATATATATATATATATATAGTAATATGGCCGCTCTTCTCCTCAGTGTGATATAGTAATGTATATATAGTAATATGGCTGTTCTTCTCCTCAGTCTGATTTATTAATATATATAGTGATATGGCCGCCCTTGTCCTCAGTGTGATATAGTTATATATATATTTATAGTAATATGGCCACCCTTCTCCTCAGTGTTATATAGTAATATATATAGTAATATGGCCGCTCTCCTCCTCAGTGTGATATAGTAATATATATAGTAATATGGCCGCTCTTCTCCTCAGTGTAATATAGTAATATATATATATATATATATATATATATATATATAGTAATATGGCCGCTCCTCTCCTCAGTGTGATATTGTAATATATATAGTAATATGGCCGCTCTTCTCGTCAGTGTGATATAGTAATATATATAGTAATATGGCCGCTCTTCTCCTCAGTGTGATATAGTAATATATATATATAGTAATATGGCCGCTCTTCTCCTCTGTGTGATATAGTTTTATATATAGTAATATGGCCGCTCTTCTCCTCAGTGTGATATAGTAATATATATATATATATATATATATATATATATATATATAGTAATATGGCCTCCCTTCTCCTCAGTGTGATTTAGTAATATGGCCGTTCTTCTCCTCTGTGGGATATAGTAATATATATAGTAATATGGCTGCTCTCCTCCTCAGTGTGATATAGTAATATATATATAGTAATATGGCCGCTCTTCTCCTCAGTGTGATAAAGTAATGTATATATAGTAATATGGCTGCTCTTCTCCTCAGTGTGATATAGTAATACATATACAGTAATATGGCCGCTCTTCTCCTCAGTGTGATATAGTAATACATATACAGTAATATGGCCGCTCTTCTCCTCAGTGTGATTTAGTAATATATATATAGTAATATGGCCGCCCTTCTCCTCAGTCTGATATAGTAATATATATATATATATATATATATATATATATATATATATATAGTAATATGGCTACTCTTCTCCTCAGTATGATATAGTAATATATATAGTAATATGGTGGCTCTTCTCCTCAGTGTGATATAGTAATATATATACAGTAATATGGCCGCCCTTCTCTTCAGTGTGATATAGTAATATATATAGTAATATTGCTATTCTTCTCCTCAGTGTGATATAGTAATATATATATAGTAATATGGCCTCTTTTCTCCTCAGTGTGATATAGTAATATATATATAGTAATATGGCCGCTCTTCTCCTCAGTGTGATATAGTAATATATATATAGTAATATGGCTGCTCTTCTCCTCAGTGTGATATAGTAATATATATATAGTAATATGGCCGCTCTTCTCCTCAGTGTGATATAGTAATATATATATAGTAATATGGCTGCTCTTCTCCTCAGTGTGATATAGTAATATATATATAGTAATATGGCCGCTCTCCTCCTCAGTGTGATATAGTAATATATATAGTAATATGGCCACTCTTCTCCTCAGTGTGATATAGTAATATATATATAGTAATATGGCCGCTCTTCTCCTCAGTGTGATATAGTAATATATATATAGTAATATGGCCGCTCTTCTCCTCAGTGTGATATAGTAATATATATATAGTAATATGGCCGCTCTTCTCCTCAGTGTGATATAGTAATATATATATAGTAATATGGCCGCTCTCCTCCTCAGTGTGATATAGTAATATATATATAGTAATATGGCCGTTCTTCTCCTCAGTGTGATATAGTAATATATATATAGTAATATGGCCGCTCTTCTCCTCAGTGTGATATAGTAATATATATATAGTAATATGGCCACTCTTCTCCTCAGTGTGATATAGTAATATATATATAGTAATATGGCCACTCTTCTCCTCAGTGTGATATAGTAATATATATATGTAGTAATATGGCCGCGCTTCTCCTCAGTGTAATATAGTAATATATATAGTAATATGGCCGCTCTTCTCCTCTGTGTGATATAGTAATATATATAGTAATATGGCCGCTCTTCTCCTCAGTGTGATATAGTAATATATATAGTAATATGGCCGCTCTTCTCCTCAGTGTGATATAGTAATATATATAGTAATATGGCCGCTCTTCTCCTCAGTGTGATATAGTAATATATATAGTAATATGGCCGCTCTTCTCCTCAGTGTGATATAGTAATATATATATAGTAATATGGCCGCTCTTCTCCTCAGTGTGATATAGTAATATATATAGTAATATGGCCGCTTTTCTCCTCAGTGTGATATAGTAATATATATATAGTAATATGGCCACTCTTCTCCTCAGTGTGATATAGTAATATATATATAGTAATATGGCCGCTCTTCTCCTCAGTGTGATATAGTAATATATATATAGTAATATGGCCACTCTTCTCCTCAGTGTGATATAGTAATATATATAGTAATATGGCCGCTCTTCTCCTCAGTGTGATATAGTAATATATATAGTAATATGGCTGCTCTTCTCCTCAGTGTGATATAGTAATATATATATAGTAATATGGCCGCTCTTCTCCTCAGTGTAATATAGTAATATATATATAGTAATATGGCCGCTCTTCTCCTCAGTGTGATATAGTAATATATATATAGTAATATGGCCGCTCTTCTCCTCAGTGTGATATAGTAATATATATATAGTAATATGGCCACTCTTCTCCTCAGTGTGATATAGTAATATATATATAGTAATATGGCCACTCTTCTCCTCTGTGTGATATAGTAATATATATAGTAATATGGCCGCTTTTCTCCTCAGTGTGATATAGTAATATATATAGTAATATGGCCGCTCTTCTCCTCAGTGTGATATAGTAATATATATATAGTAATATGGCCACTCTTCTCCTCAGTGTGATATAGTAATATATATAGTAATATGGCCGCTCTTCTCCTCAGTGTAATATAGTAATATATATAGTAATATGGCCGCTCTTCTCCTCAGTGTGATATAGTAATATATATATAGTAATATGGCCGCCCTTCTCCTCAGTGTGATATAGTAATATATATATAGTAATATGGCCGCTCTTCTCCTCAGTGTGATATAGTAATATATATATAGTAATATGGCCACTCTTCTCCTCAGTGTGATATAGTAATATATATATATAGTAATATGGCCACTCTTCTCCTCTGTGTGATATAGTAATATATATAGTAATATGGCCGCTTTTCTCCTCAGTGTGATATAGTAATATATATAGTAATATGGCCGCTCTTCTCCTCAGTGTGATATAGTAATATATATATAGTAATATGGCCACTCTTCTCCTCAGTGTGATATAGTAATATATATAGTAATATGGCCACTCTTCTCCTCAGTGTGATATAGTAATATATATATAGTAATATGGCCGCTTTTCTCCTCAGTGTGATATAGTAATATATATAGTAATATGGCCACTCTTCTCCTCAGTGTGATATAGTAATATATATATAGTAATATGGCCGCTCTTCTCCTCAGTGTGATATAGTAATATATATATAGTAATATGGCCGCTCTTCTCCTCAGTGTGATATAGTAATATATATAGTAATATGGCCGCCCTTCTCCTCAGTGTGATATAGTAATATATATATAGTAATATGGCCACTCTTCTCCTCAGTGTGATATAGTAATATATATATATATAGTAATATGGCCACTCTTCTCCTCAGTGTGATATAGTAATATATATAGTAATATGGCCACTCTTCTCCTCAGTGTGATATAGTAATATATATAGTAATATGGCCGCTCTTCTCCTCAGTGTGATATAGTAATATATATATAGTAATATGGCCGCTCTTCTCCTCAGTGTGATATAGTAATATATATAGTAATATGGCCGCTCTTCTCCTCAGTGTGATATAGTAATATATATATAGTAATATGGCCACTCTTCTCCTCAGTGTGATATAGTAATATATATATATAGTAATATGGCCACTCTTCTCCTCAGTGTGATATAGTAATATATATAGTAATATGGCCACTCTTCTCCTCTGTGTGATATAGTAATATATATAGTAATATGGCCGCTCTTCTCCTCAGTGTGATATAGTAATATATATATAGTAATATGGCCGCTCTTCTCCTCAGTGTGATATAGTAATATATATATATATAGTAATATGGCCGCTCTTCTCCTCAGTGTGATATAGTAATATATATATAGTAATATGGCCGCTCTTCTCCTCAGTGTGATATAGTAATATATATATAGTAATATGGCCGCTCTTCTCCTCAGTGTGATATAGTAATATATATAGTAATATGGCCGCTCTTCTCCTCAGTGTGATATAGTAATATATATATAGTAATATGGCCTCCCTTCTCCTCAGTGTGATATAGTAATATATATAGTAATATGGCGCTCTTCTCCTCAGTGTGATATAGTAATATATATATAGTAATATGGCCGCCCTTAACCTCAGTCTAATATAGTAATATATATATATATATATATAGCAATATGGCTACTCTTCTCCTCAGTGTGATATAGTAATATATATAGTAATATGGCCACCCTTCTCAGTGTGATATAGTAATATATATAGTAATATGACCGCTCTTCTCCTCAGTGTGATATAGTAATAAATATACAGTAATATGGCCGCTCTTCTCCTCAGTGTGATATAGCAATATATATAGTAATATGGCTATTCTTCTCCCCAGTGTGATATAGTAATATATATAGTAATATGGCCACTCTTCTCCTCAGTGTGATATAGTAATATATATATAGTAATATGGCCGCTCTTCTCCTCTGTTTGATATAGTAATATAAATAGTAATATGGCCGCTCTTCTCCTCTGTGTGATATAGTAATATATATAGTAATATGGCGGCTCTTCTCCTCAGTGTGATATAGTAATATATATAGTAATATGGCCGCCCTTCTCCTCAGTGTGATATAGTAATATATATAGTAATATGGCCGCTCTTCTCCTCAGTGTGATATAGTAATATATATATAGTAATATGTCCGCCCTTCTCCTCAGTGTGATATAGTAATATATATAGTAATATAAGCACAACATAAATCTAAAGTTACCAGATGCAGACAAGCATGCAGGGTCAGGGCCAGCCATAACAACAACACAAGAGTCAGGAGTTCTGACAGAGCTTAATGAGATGCGGGCACGTTTCTCAGCTATACCCACCAGGGAAGATATGGAGGCATATATAACCAGGCTGGAGCAGGCGTACCGCACAGAGCTGTCAGCCCTGAAGGGGGAGGTGGAGAGAGTGGACACCCAGAGTCAAGTGCAGGCAGCTAAAATTCAGAATATGGAGGACACTTCACAGGCCCACGGGGCACTATTAGAACAACACTCCCGCCAAATACAATACGTGGTTGAAGCAATGGATGATGCTGAAAATAGGGGCCGAAGAAACAATCTCAGAGTGCGCGGCCTGCCTGAGTCTGTCGAGTCCAAGGACTTACATGGTACCCTTCAAGTGATCTTCAATAATATTCTGGGTGAACCATCAAGCCAACCCCTGGAATTGGATAGAGCGCATAGAGCGTTGGGCCCCAAACCAGCCCAGAACGACCGACCTCGGGATGTGATCTGTAGGGTCCACCGCTATGTTATTAAGGAGGCCATTCTGTTTAAGCTCCGCAGTGGAGTATCACCATCGTATGAGGGGAGCCAAATCCAGATTCTACAAGATCTATCCCGTTTTACCTTACAAAGGAGAAGAGCTCTTAAACCTCTGCTGGACATTCTCCGCTCATACGAGTTTCCATATAGCTGGGGGTTCCCCTTCCGCCTGCAGGTTCGGCACGCGGGACGAATGCATGTTCTTCGGTCTCCGGCGGATTTACCCTCGTTCACCGCGGCCTTGGACATTCCATTAGTGCCTATAGAGGACTGGCCGGACTTTCCAATGGGGGGGGGAGTCACCGTCCCAGCCGGTGATCGGATGCGTGGCTCTCATAGAGAAAGAGGAGGGAGGCCGGTCTGATGTATAAGAGAATGGTGGATTAAATTGTTCTAGTATGTTTTTGGTTATAGGATCACAGTACGATGGAGTCTATCCTCTGGTCCTGATGGGAATTTCGCGTTGTGGGGTTATTGTATCGCCCTGGACAGGGGGGTGGGGGGTTCCCTCCTTCCATCCTGGGTGTAATGGGGGGCGCCCCTCAACATTATAAGGTACAATACCCTCTCAAAGCCCCTTCTCCCTTCTTTATACAGAGCTTTAGTTGCAAATCAAAATATATATAGTTAAAAGCTGTTTTTTAGTCCAGGGCAGGGGGCTCCTTTGTGGAAAGTTCCCTCCCTGATTGGGATAACACGCCACAGGGTAGTGGCGTAGGATTAACATCCCTGGTATATAGAGATTCTTATTGTTCTGCATTTACCTCTAGTCTATTTGACCAAGTATAAGGGTCACGTTACGACCCTACAGGCAAGAGGTGCTTTGACCTTTTTGCCTACGGTACTCTCTCTTTGTTTGTAGTTTCCTTCATATACTTAATCCTTCTACCCCCCCCCCCCTCCTTTTTTTTTTTTTTCTCTCCCCCTCTCCTAACCTTCTCTATTCTCTCCACCCACACCTCTCTTCCCATCCCCATCTTCCCGGTTCCTCACCGTTCCTCCTCCTCAGAATGACGCAGATTACCTTTGGCTCATTGAATGTGAGAGGCCTCAATGTCCCTCAAAAACGGTCTCAGGTATTCTTTGACATGCATAAGAAACGAGTCCATATATTATTGATTCAGGAAACACATTTCAAAACTGGTCACCTCCCTAACTTTAAAGACAGATATTACACCAAATGGGTCCATAGCACCAACCCAGAGTCAAAATCAAAAGGGGTGTCTATAGGCATGCATAAAGCCCTGGTGCACACGGTTCTGGACACGAGAGTGGACACTGAGGGAAGATTCATTTTTCTGAAAATTAATGTTAATTCATCTATCTTTACCATTGTCAATTGGTATTTACCAAACAGAGATCCGGCGACGTCCTGCTCCTCTCTCCTGTCATCATTGGATGAATTCGCAGAAGGGACCGTGATCGTGGGTGGCGATTTAAACTTCACTTTGGACCCTAAGGTAGATACAACTTCGGGACACAATTTTCTCTCTCTCAGAAAGCTAACAAAAGTTAAACGCTCAATACAAGAGCTTCGATTGGTAGATGTGTGGAGAACGTTACACCCAGTGGAGCGTGACTACACATACTTCTCCCCGGCTCACTCTTCGTACAGCCGCATAGACCTGTTTCTTGTGAGCCAAAAGGCTCTGACTTGGCAGATACAGGCCTCTATAGGCAGTATATCCTGGTCTGACCACGCTCCTATATTCCTGAGCCTTACTATCCCAGATGGGGCAGGGAGGCCGTGGTCTTGGCGGCTGAACGATAGTCTGCTTGGGGATCAGGGGTGCATGAAGGATCTACAGAACACGATTGATGAATTTTTAGAAATACACTCAGAAGACCCCACAGCCCTTCCCGTGCAGTGGGAGGCACTTAAATGTGTGTTGAGAGGGGTTTTGATCAAACATGGGGCTAGGCTTAAGAGAGAGAGAGCCCAAACCATTTTGTCCCTACTTCAGAATATTTCAGATCTGGAAAGGGCCCATAAGAAGACATTATCACCTTTGACACTGGCGGAGCTAGTCAAAAATAGAGAGGAGCTTAAATCGATTCTCGACCGACAGTATGAGCGACATAAGACTAGAATAAAAAGATTCCTCTATGAGTATGCAGATAAATGTGGTAGACCACTAGCTAGGATTCTACACCCTAGGGGAGACCCCAGCCACATTCCCATGATTAAACAAGCAGACGGCTCTTCGACTCAGAACCCAACTCTCATCGCGGAACAGTTCCAAAAGTATTATAGAGACCTATATAACATAAAGGGCAAATTTGGAGACATGCCACATGACGCATTAGAAAATAAAATAAACGACTACGTATCCAGAACGGCCCTACCGGTTATACCCAGTGCTGAGGTTGAAAATTTAGAGACGGACTTTACAGAAGCAGAAGTGGCATCTATCATTAAAGAATCTCCCTCAGGCAAAAGTCCGGGTCCAGATGGGTTCACCCCTAAATTTTATAAAATATTCCAAACTCAGCTATCCCCGTTCTTGACTAAAGTATTTAATTCCATCTCAGAAAATTCCCAATGGGTGGCGCAATCTCTCGAAGCCCATATATGTGTTATCCCCAAACCGGGGAAGGATCACATGTTAGTTACAAATTACAGACCCATTTCACTGATCAATCTAGACCTAAAACTTTTTTCCAAAGCCTTAGCCAACAGACTTGCTCCTTCCTTGCCCGGGATAATACACACAGATCAAGTGGGGTTCGTACAAGGTCGGGAGGCGCGTGACAATACCAACAAACTGTTCCTCCTGATGACCCGGTCGAGGGCTCATTCTCTTCCCATGTGTTTACTCTCAGTGGATGCGGAGAAGGCCTTTGACCGGGTCAGTTGGAATTTCATGATGGCCGCTCTAAAGCAGGTGGGTTTGGGCAAAAAATTTTTAGATAGGATTGCGTCCCTTTATTCGAGACCCTCAGCAAAAGTTAGGACGAATGGGTTTCTGTCGTCATCGTTTCAGGTCCACAATGGAACAAGGCAAGGATGTCCATTGTCACCTCTGCTCTACGTCATTGTCATGGAGCATCTAGCGGTCGCCATAAGAAATAATGCTAGTATCCATGGGATAGAGGCCGGGGGAGGGAATCGCAAGTTAGCTTTATTTGCTGACGACCTTCTCATGTTTATTTCCCAGCCACACATATCCTTCCCGTCTTTGCTCAAAGAGTTCGAGGAGTTTGGTAACTTAAGTAATTTTAAAGTGAACTTCTCTAAATCAGAGGCTATGAATGTGACCCTGTCGGCGGAAGATCTAGCCCGTACAACCCAAAATTTTCCCTTTAAGTGGCAACCGTCAGCTATAAAATATCTGGGGGTAGTTGTACCTCGGGATCCAACAAAAATTATGCATCATAATTTTCTACCCCTGTTAGAGAGGACAATTAGGGATTTAAAGAAGTACGACAAAAAAAGACTATCGTGGTTTGGGCGTATCAACGCTATTAAAATGGATGTTCTTCCTAGGTTTCTTTTCTTGTTCCAAACGGTACCTATTCAGCTGCCGGGGAGTTACTTTTCCAAAATTCGGATGGCTTTGTCAAGGTTCGTTTGGGGGAATAGGAGACCTCGGACAAGCATAAAAACTCTTACCAGACACAAAAATAATGGAGGGGCAGGGCTCCCAAATTTCCAGTTATACTACAGGGCAACTATTCTAACGAGGATAATGGATTGGCACTTCCATAGGAACTCGAAACAATGGGTCGCGATCGAACAGGACGGATTGGGAGTCCCTTTGCACTTCCTCTCATGGATGGGAAAGGAGAGTAGGTCACAGATAGAGAAGGGAATGGAGTTTATTTGGACAGTGATGGGGACGTGGGACGGTGAGGTTAAGAGGGGTTCTCTCTCACAGGGGAGGGGTCCACTTACCCCCCTCTTTGGCAACCAGGAGTTCCCTCCGGGGCTTCATTCCAATAAATTTCTGGGATATACTCGGGTGGAGGAAACTCGTTTTTTTCATGTGCTCCAGGGAAATACCCTGCCCCCTTATGCATCTCTACGGGCCACAGGGAGAGAGGTTTCCTGGATAGAATATATGCAGCTGAAATCGTTTCTATCCAACCAGGACAGGGAGAGGAAGTTGAGGACCCCCCCTACTCCATTTGAGAAATTGTTCTTGCAGGGTTCGTCACCTGGGCATGTCATCTCTCTTATTTATAAAATGCTGAACCAGAGAGACATGTCGGACAAACCCAAATTTGTCTATAGATGGGGAGAGGAACTGGGAGAGGACATTTCGGAGGACAGATGGAGCAGGGCGTTTCTGTGGACCCACAAACTTTCTCTGGCTTGTGCCGCCCAAGAGAAAAACTATAAAATTCTCACAAGGTGGTACCAATACCCGACCAAATTGCATGCTATCTTTCCCTCAGTGTCCGACATGTGCTGGAGATGTGGTATAGAAAAAGGGTCTATGTTACATATATGGTGGAGCTGTGCTAAATTGCAACCATTCTGGGACTCAGTGTTTTCTCTGTATAAAAAGATGAGTGGGGGTGAGGTGGAGAGATCTCCCCAGGTGGCCCTCCTCTCTATCCTCCCAGGTTCATTCAAGTCACAAAAGAGGGACCTGCTGCGATTTTGTTTAGCGGCAGCCCGTTTAATTATTCCCAGATACTGGAAACAGACTAGATGCCCCACGTTAGCTGACTGGGTAGAGGAGATGGCAAACCTCCAGAGAATGGAGGAACTCACAGCTGAACTTAATGGGCTCACGGAAAAATTTATCACAGTGTGGGGACCGTGGATTACGTTCATGGAGTCTCCTGAGTTCACGGTGAGTCTAGCAGGTTATTTGGGATGAGAAATGGTGACATACCTTGTCTTCCCCTCTCCCCACACACTTTTTCCCCCACCCCCTCTTTACCCTACTTTCTTCACTCTATTTGATTCCTTCTTTTCTAAGCTTATATCTGTTCTTTTTTTTTTTTTTTTTTTTTCTAGTTTTCTACTTTTTCTTAAATTTTTATTCAATAACTTAAAAGGGGATTGTTTTATGCTGAGAGTGGTCTTGTCAATTATCAGGAAGACATGTTTAGCTGGAACTCTGATTTCTAGTGTATGGTTTGCCATGGAGTGTTAGCATAAGGATAGCTCATAGAGTTCCAATGAAATCTACAATGTGATGTTATTTTTGTCATTCCGAAACTGAGAGATCACTGTTTATGTATTATAATCTTTATAAATGTTCAAGATGTATGATTGATTTATAAACTTAATAATAAAACAGATTTGAAATATATATAGTAATATGGCCGCTCTTCTCCTCAGTGTGATATAGTAATATATATAGTAATATGTCCGCCCTTCTCCTCAGTGTGATATAGTAATATATATATATAGTAATATGGCTATTCTTCTCCTCAGTGTGATATAGTAATATATATATATAGCAATATGGCCGCCCTTCTCAGTGTGATATAGTAATATATATAGTAACATGGCTGCTCTTCTCCTCAGTGTGATAGTATAATATATATATATATAGTAATATGGCTGCCCTTCTCCTCAGTGTGATATAGTAATATATATATATATATATATATATATATAGTAATATGGCCTCTTTTCTCCTCAGTGTGACATAGTAATATATATATAGTAATATGACCGCTCTTCTCCTCAGTGTGATATAGTAATATATATATAGTAATATGGCCGCTCTCCTCCTCAGTGTGCTATAGTAATATATATATAGTAATATGGCTATTCTTCTCCTCAGTGTGATATAGTAATATATATATATAGTAATATGGCCGCCCTTCTCCTCAGTGTGATATTGTCATATATATAGTAATATGGCCGCCCTTCTCCTCAGTGTGATATAGTAATATATATATATAGTGTTATGGCCGCCCTTCTCCTCAGTGTGATATAGTAATATATATATATAGTAATATGGCCTCTCTTCTCCTCAGTGTGACATAGTAATATATATATAGTAATATGGCCTCTCTTCTCCTCAGTGTGACATAGTAATATATATATATAGTAATATGGCCGCTCTTCTCCTCAGTGTGATATAGTAATATATATAGTAATATGGCCTCTCTTCTCCTCAGTGTGACATAGTAATATATATATAGTAATATGGCCTCTCTTCTCCTCAGTGTGATATAGTAATATATATATAGTAATATGGCCGCTCTTCTCCTCAGCGTGATATAGTAATATATATATAGTAATATGGCCTCTCTTTTCCTCTGTGTTATATAGTAATATATATATATAGTAATATGGCCGCTCTTCTCCTCAGTGTGATATAGTAATATATATACTAATATGGCCACCCTTCTCCTCGGTGTGATATAGTTATATATATATAGTAATATGGCCGCTCTTCTCCTCAGTGTGATATAGTAATATATATATAGTAATATGGCCGCTCTTCTCCTCAGTATGATATAGTAATATATATAGTAATATGGCTGCTCTTCTCCTCAGTAGGATATAGTAATATATATAGTAATATGGCCGCTCTTCTCCTCAGTGTGATAGAGTAATATATATAGTAATAAGGTCGCTATTCTCATTGTGATATTGTAATATATATATATATATATATATAGTAATATGGCCGCTCTTCTCCTTAGTGTGTTATAGTAATATATATATAGTGTGAGACTGTGACCGGGGTTATCTATGACGGCCGGTATGTCTCGCCCCGGTTGTGCTCACTCCATGATAGAAAGTAAATCCACTCTAGGGTTAATGCTGTTTCCCTACAGGCTGAAGGAAGGGTTAAATGGGAACAGGAACGAGAGGCAGGTGTGTCGGGTGTGGGGGAGGCCTCACAACTCCCTGGGTTCTCTGCTGGAGGGACATGTATATTGCTGTGAACTTTTGTTTGGAGATTAAACACCGTGTGCTATGAACTTTAATGCCTGGATCCCGTGTCTTCTGCTGCGCAGCCGACCGCGCTACCTCACATATGGTGGAGAATGCGGGCATGCCAGCCCGGTGAGGTGTAGCTTCCTTTTCTGGTGACCCGGTAGCACATGTCCTGGATTCAAGCAGCTATACTACGGCCCAAACCCAGCGACGCCATGGAGGAAATACTAAAGCATTTGGCTCAGGCTACTGCACAGCAACAACAGGTGAATACCCACCTGCTCCAGACGTTGGAGCAACAGCAGCAACAAGTTGATGCACAGCGGCAACAAGCTGATGAACAGCGGCAACAGCACCAGCAATCCTTGAAATTGCAGGAAAAAAGGCACCAAGAACAGATGGTTCTCCTGGCCAAGTCAATCCGTGCCGGACCGGCAGCAACAACCCCGGGATCGGGTGACGACGGCAGCGTCCGGAAAGCGGTGAGACAAGCGTTACAAAAAAATGACTCCGGGGGATGATGTGGAAGCGTTCCTGGCAGTGTTTGAGCGGGTGGCCGAGCGGGAAAAGCTGCCGATCCCCCAGTGGGCTGAGGTATTGTCACCCTATCTGACGGGGGAACCCCAAAAAGCGTACCTGGACCTCTGTACCGAGGACGCCATTGACTATGTGACCCTGAAAGCCGAAATACTGGCTCGGTTGGGGGTGAATACCTATGTACGGGCTCAGCGGGTAAATCAGTGGTTCTATGAGGAAGCCAAACCCGTACGCTCCCAAGCCTATGACTTATTACATCTTGTAAAAAAGTGGTTGCAGCCTGACACTCTGAGCCCGGCGCAAATGGTGGAAAGGGTAGTAGTGGATCGTTTTGTGCGCACTTTACCCGTCACCGTTCAACGGTGGGTGGGACAGGGTGACCCGAGTACCCTGGACCAATTAGTGTCCCTGGTAGAGCGGCATGTGGCTACGCAGGACTTGATACGGGACACTGAGACTTTGCGTGCCGCCCGTCGGTCCGGCCCCTCCAAACCTAGGGCCAAGGACCCACCGCCGACACCGGTGCAGGAGTCCACTACCGTCCCGTCTGAGGCCGTGGCCGCCGTCCCGGAGGTCCGGAAAGTTCTGTACCCTAAACGACAACCCGTCAAGGGGGTTTCCGTCCCCATTAGATGTTGGCGGTGCCAGCGGGTGGGACATATGGAAGCCCAGTGTCCACTCACCACGGAGCCCATGGATTGTGGGGTTACCCGGCGGGGTTCAATGTATGCTCAGGTGGTGTATACCGCTGACCTGGTTCCCCCAGAGACTGAGCCCCACTTGTGCCAAATACAGGTGAATGGATGTCCGGTTACAGGATTGTTGGATTCCGGGAGCTTAGTGACCCTTGTGCGGTCCACCTTGAGGGCTAAAGTAAAGGCCACAGGACGTACCGTGGGGGTGGTTTGCATACATGGGGACCGCCGAGACTATCCCACGGGGATTGTCACCATCACAGCACCTTGCGGTCAGTTGCAGCATGAGGTGGGACTTATGAACTCTCTTCCCTATGATGTGATCCTAGGAAGGGATCTACCGTATTTTTGGACTCTATGGAAGGGGCCTCCTAAGTCTCTTCAGGTATTGGACAGTCCGGGACCTGAGCCCTACAATCCTGAATCCGGGACGCCTGCCGTAGGGGTCCCCATGATAGGGACAGAGTGTGAACCCGATAGGTCACCCCTAGAGGTATTGGCAGGAGAGGCTGAAATGGTCGAGCCCATCCCGGAGTTGGAAGCGTCCCCGGATACGTTTGGGACAGCCCAACTCCAGGACCCTACATTAATACATGCCCGGAGTCAGGTGACAGTAGTTGACGGGGTGGCACAGCTGCCCGGTGCCCAGGTAAGGTACCCCCATTTCGCTCTTAAACAGGATTTACTCTACCGGGTAGATGAAATACGGGGCGTGGGGGTAGAGCAGTTGGTGGTGCCCCAGCCGTATCGCCGGCGGGTCCTCGACTTGGCTCATAAACACCTGATGAGTGGCCACTTAGGGGTCAAGAAAACGCAGGAGCGAATATTGCAAAGGTTCTATTGGCCCGGGGTCTTTGGGGAGGTAAAACGGTTCTGCGAAACCTGCCCGGAGTGTCAGCTTACCGCACCCCTGGCCCACTTTCGCAGTCCGTTGGTGCCGTTACCCATTATAGAAGTCCCTTTTGAACGGATAGGGATGGATCTGGTGGGGCCCCTCGTAAAGTCTGCTCGAGGGCACCAACACATCCTAGTGATCGTTGACTATGCCACCCGGTATCCAGAGGCGATACCTCTCAGACATACTGCAGCAAAGCTTATAGCTCGGGAGTTGTTTGCTGTGTTCTGCCGGGTGGGGTTGCCCAAGGAGATCCTTACGGATCAGGGGACTCCATTCATGTCTAAAGTGACCAAAGAACTATGCCGGCTACTCCAGATCAAGCAGTTGCGTACGTCTGTGTATCATCCTCAGACGGATGGGTTAGTAGAACGATTCAATAAAACCCTGAAAACCATGCTAAAAAGGGTGATCTCCAGAGACGGAAAAGACTGGGATATGATGCTTCCCTATTTGATGTTTGCCATACGAGAGGTGCCACAGGCATCCACGGGGTTTTCGCCTTTTGAATTGTTATACGGGCGACATCCCCGGGGATTGTTGGACCTGGCAAAGGAAACATGGGAGCAAGAACCCACCCCCCATAAAAGTGTGATTGAACACATTTTAGGAATGCAGAACCGCATAAGCGCGGTCATGCCAATTGTGAAGGAGCATTTACAGGAGGCTCAGGCCGCGCAAAGCGGCCGCTACAATAGACAAGCCACCGTGCGGACCTTTAAACCCGGGGATCGGGTGTTGGTATTAATCCCCACGGCGGAGAGTAAATTCCTGGCTCAGTGGCAAGGCCCCTACGAGATAAAGGAAAGAGTCGGGGTGGTCAACTATAAAGTATTGCAGCCCGGTAGGCGGAAACCTGAACAAATATACCATGTCAACCTATTAAAACCGTGGCAGGAACGGGAAAGCCTGATGGCTGTTTTTTCCCCATCTCCCTCCTCTTCGGGTCGTTCACCTCCGGCTCCAGTGACCTCCGGAGAGGACGAACCGGAAGTAAGGATTGGAGAAGCCCTCACCAAGACTCAGAGGCGAGAGGCCAGACGGTTGGTTCAGCAGAACCCCGACGTCTTCTCCGAGCTGCCCGGTAGGACCAGTCTGATACGACATGATATTGTCACCGAGCCCCACCTGAAGGTACGCCTGAAGTCATACCGGGTACCGGAGGCTCGACGACAAGCCATATCGGAGGAAGTAAAGACAATGTTACGCCTGGGGGTCATCGAAAAATCCCGGAGTGAATGGGCTAGTCCGATTGTCCTAATACCAAAACCCGATGGCTCCTTAAGGTTCTGCAATGACTTTAGGAGATTGAACGAAATATCCAAGTTCGATCTCTACCCCATGCCGCGGGTGGATGAGCTGATTGATAGGCTGGGACAGGCGCGATATTTTACCACGCTCGACCTGACCAAGGGGTACTGGCAGGTGCCACTGACGGAGTCCGCCAAGGAGAAAACCGCTTTTGTTACGCCGGAGGGTCTCTTCCACTATGTTGTCTTGCCTTTTGGGTTACATGGCGCTCCGGCCACGTTCCAGAGGTTGATGGACTTGGTGCTGGAACCCCACCAGGCGTATGCATCAGCGTACCTGGATGACATCATTATTTACAGCTCCGATTGGCAGACCCACTTGGAACCGGTACAAGCGGTGGTCGACGCGCTTCGAATAGCCGGATTGACAGCCAATCCCAAGAAATGTGCGTTGGGACTCACGGAAGCCCGCTACTTGGGCTACGTGATAGGCCAAGGAGTGATTAAGCCCCAAATTAACAAGGTTGAGGCGATCCAGAAGTGGCCTAGACCCCTGACCACGAAGCAGGTTAGGGCCTTCCTGGGTATCGTGGGGTACTACAGGAGGTTTGTAAAGGATTTTGCGGGCCTATCAGCCCCCTTGACGGACCTTCTCAAAGGCAAGAAGTCCGTCATGGTGCGCTGGACTCCGCAGGCCGAGGATTCCTTCCGGGCCCTGAAGGGGGTCCTGTGTGGACAGCCCGTTCTTGTAAACCCTGATTTCCGGAAGGAGTTCATAGTACAGACTGACGCCTCTGAGGTCGGCCTGGGGGCAGTGCTGTCTCAGGTGGTTCAGGGGGAGGAACACCCCGTCACCTTCTTAAGTAGGAAGCTCACCCCTCCCGAGCGGAATTATAGCGTAGTGGAGAAGGAGTGCCTGGCGATCAAGTGGGCCTTGGAGTCCCTACGCTATTACCTGCTGGGACGGCAGTTTCGCTTGGTGACGGATCACTCTCCACTGGTCTGGATGAGGTCCGCCAAGGAACGGAATGCCCGGGTTACCCGGTGGTTCCTTTCTCTGCAGAACTTCCGGTTTACGGTTGAACACCGGGCCGGTAGGTTGCAGGGCAACGCCGATGCCTTGTCCCGCGGCCCGTGTTTGATGGCGGGAGTTCAACCCCGCACGCTTGAACTGAGGGGGGGGGTATGTGAGACTGTGACCGGGGTTATCTATGACGGCCGGTATGTCTCGCCCCGGTTGTGCTCACTCCATGATAGAAAGTAAATCCACTCTAGGGTTAATGCTGTTTCCCTACAGGCTGAAGGAAGGGTTAAATAGAATCAGGAACAAGGGCGGGTGTGTCGGGTGTGGGGGAGGCCTCACAACTCCCTGGGTTCTCTGCTGGAGGGACATGTATATTGCTGTGAACTTTTGTTTGGAGATTAAACACCGTGTGCTATGAACTTTAATGCCTGGATCCCGTGTCTTCTGCTGCGCAGCCGACCGCGCTACCTCACAATAGTAATATGGCCTCTTTTCTCCTCAGTGTGACATAGTAATATATATATAGTAATATGTCCGCTCTTCTCCTCAGTGTGCTATAGTAATATATATATAGTAATATGGCTATTCTTCTCCTCAGTGTGATATAGTAATATATATATATAGTAATATGGCCGCCCTTCTCCTCAGTGTGATATAGTAATATATATATATAGTGTTATGGCTGCCCTTCTCCTCAGTGTGATATAGTAATATATATATAGTAATATGGCCGCCCTTCTCCTCAGTGTGATATAGTAATATATATACAGTAATATGGCCGCTCTTCTCCTCAGTGTGATAGAGTAATATATATAGTAATAAGGTCGCTATTCTCCTCATTGTGATATTGTAATATATATGTATATATATATATATATAGTAATATGGCCGCTCTTCTCCTCAGTGTGATATAGTAATATATATATAGTAATATGGCCGCTCTTCTCCTCAGTATGATATAGTAATATATAAATAGTAATATGGCCGCTCTTCTCCTCAGTATGATATAGTAATATATATATAGTAATATGGCCGCTCTTCTCCTCAGTATGATATAGTAATATATATATAGTAATATGGCCGCTCTTCTCCTCAGTGTGATATTGTAATATATATATAGTAATATGGCCGCTCTTCTCCTCATTGTGATATAGTAATATATATAGTAATATGGCCGCTCTTCTCCTCAGTGTGATATAGTAATATATATAGTAATATGGCCGCTCTTCTCCTCATTGTGATATAGTAATATATATAGTAATATGGCCGCTCTTCTCCTCAGTGTGATATAGTAATATATATATAGTAATATGGCCGCCCTTCTCCTCAGTGTGATATAGTAATATATATAGTAATATGGCCGCTCTTCTCCTCAGTGTGATAGAGTAATATATATAGTAATAAGGTCGCTATTCTCCTCATTGTGATATAGTAATATATATATAGTAATATGGCCGCTCTTCTCCTCAGTGTGATATAGTAATATATATATAGTAATATGGCCGCTCTTCTCCTCAGTGTGATATAGTAATATATATAGTAATATGGCCGCTCTTCTCCTCAGTGTGATATAGTAATATATATAGTAATATGGCCGCTCTTCTCCTCATTGTGATATAGTAATATATATAGTAATATGGCCGCTCTTCTCCTCAGTGTGATTTAGTAATATATATATAGTAATATGGCCGCCCTTCTCCTCAGTGTGATATAGTAATATATATAGTAATATGGCCGCTCTTCTCCTCAGTGTGATAGAGTAATATATATAGTAATAAGGTCGCTATTCTCCTCATTGTGATATTGTAATATATATGTATATATATATATATATAGTAATATGGCCGCTCTTCTCCTCAGTGTGATATAGTAATATATATATAGTAATATGGCCGCTCTTCTCCTCAGTATGATATAGTAATATATAAATAGTAATATGGCCGCTCTTCTCCTCAGTATGATATAGTAATATATATATAGTAATATGGCCGCTCTTCTCCTCAGTATGATATAGTAATATATATATAGTAATATGGCCGCTCTTCTCCTCAGTGTGATATTGTAATATATATATAGTAATATGGCCGCTCTTCTCCTCATTGTGATATAGTAATATATATAGTAATATGGCCGCTCTTCTCCTCAGTGTGATATAGTAATATATATAGTAATATGGCCGCTCTTCTCCTCAGTGTGATATAGTAATATATATATAGTAATATGGCCGCTCTTCTCCTCAGTGTGATATAGTAATATATATATAGTAATATGGCCGCTCTTCTCCTCAGTGTGATATTGTAATATATATATAGTAATATGGCCGCTCTTCTCCTCAGTGTGATATAGTAATATATATAGTAATATGGCCGCTCTTCTCCTCATTGTGATATAGTAATATATATAGTAATATGGCCGCTCTTCTCCTCAGTGTGATTTAGTAATATATATATAGTAATATGGCCGCCCTTCTCCTCAGTGTGATATAGTAATATATATAGTAATATGGCCGCTCTTCTCCTCAGTGTGATAGAGTAATATATATAGTAATAAGGTCGCTATTCTCCTCATTGTGATATTGTAATATATATGTATATATATATATATATAGTAATATGGCCGCTCTTCTCCTCAGTGTGATATAGTAATATATATATAGTAATATGGCCGCTCTTCTCCTCAGTATGATATAGTAATATATAAATAGTAATATGGCCGCTCTTCTCCTCAGTATGATATAGTAATATATATATAGTAATATGGCCGCTCTTCTCCTCAGTGTGATATTGTAATATATATATAGTAATATGGCCGCTCTTCTCCTCATTGTGATATAGTAATATATATAGTAATATGGCCGCTCTTCTCCTCAGTGTGATATAGTAATATATATAGTAATATGGCCGCTCTTCTCCTCATTGTGATATAGTAATATATATAGTAATATGGCCGCTCTTCTCCTCAGTGTGATATAGTAATATATATATAGTAATATGGCCGCTCTTCTCCTCAGTGTGATATTGTAATATATATATAGTAATATGGCCGCTCTTCTCCTCAGTGTGATATAGTAATATATATAAAAAAATTGTTTAAAAGAACAGAGAGTCCTCAGTGGTTGATACCTTTTAATGGCTAACTGAAAAGATGGTAATAATTGCAAGCTTTCGAGACTACTCAGGTCTCTTCATCAGGCATGGTATAACACAAAATCTGAAGAGTCACGTATTTATACACAACAGGACTTAGAATAGTGCAGTAAAAAAAAAAAAAAAAAAAAAAGAACAAGTTATATGAAACAGAACTATCTCTATGGCAGGGGGACAAGCTGTTCTAGCCATAAATACTGCTGCAGTTCAGTGTGAAAGTTTTATTGTCCTTTGATAAGGGTCTGGTCCAGGGCTGTGACACGCTCGGATGGTCAGAGGAGCACATCTTTTAACTGATGTAAAAAGACATGAATCCATGAGACACATTCATTCCTTCTCTGAATGTGTCAAAGGTCATCATAAGTTTGTACCCCCATAGTCTCCTGTCTCTCTGGGACTTGAAGTTTCCTTTCAATACCAGCAATTTCATGTCCATGATGCTGTGGTCTGGGTTACAAAAATGTTTGGCCACAGGTAGATCCATCCTTTTTTCTCTAATTGTGTGGCGGTGAGAATTCATCCTTGTCCTGAGCTGTTGTCCTGTCTCCCCTACATACAGACCCCCAGTTGGACATTTGGTACATATAATTAAGTACACCACATTGGTTGTGGTGCAGCTGAACGTACCTGGGATCTTGTAGTCCTGATGTGATCTGGGAATCTTTATCTTGTCCGTTGTCAATATTAATGGACAGGTCTTGCATTTTTTCTGGTTGCAGGGAAATGTTCCTGTTGGTGTTGGAGAGGACAGGGAGCTTCTGACAATGATGCTTCTTAGATTTGGGGGCTGTCTAAAACACAGAAGTGGGGGGTCTGGAAAAATAGATTTTAACCGGGCATCTTTTTGCAGTAATGGTTGTAGTTTCCGTGCAGCTCCTCTAAACACCTCCAGATGTGGATTGTAGGTGACTACAAGAGGGACCCGGTTGTTCTCTTCTTTGGTTTTATAATGTAGAAGATAGTTTCTTGATATTCTGGTGGCTCTTATAATCTGGTTTTCAATTGTTCTTGGGTGGTAGCCTTGATTCAAAAAGGTTTTTCTGAGGCCCTCAAGGTGATTGTCTCTATCTGTACTGTTGGAACATATCCGATTGTACCTGATAGCCTGGCTGTATACAATAGAGTTTTTTATGTGTTTTGGATGAAAACTGTCCCATTTCAGGTATGTTGGACGGTCAATTGGCTTCTTGTACAGGGATGTCTGTATTTCATTGTTCCGTAGTTTAATGATGGTGTCCAAGAAGTTGATTTCCGTGCAGGAGTAGTTGAGTGTTAGGTTGATGGTGGGATGAAACTGATTAAATTGTTCATGGAAGGTCTTCAGCTGCTCCTCAGACTCTGTCCAGATGATTAAAATATCATCAATGTAACGGTAGTAGGCCAGAGGCCTGATAGGACAAGAGGATAAAAAGTCACTCTCAAGCTTGGCCATGAAAAGATTTGCATATTGTGGTGCCATTTTGCTTCCCATTGCAGTCCCAGTCTCCTGTAGATATATGTCATTGTCAAATTCAAAGTAATTATGGGTGAGGATAAATTTTGTAAGCTTCACCACAGAATTGGCATCAGTTCCTGTATTTTCCAGGAAAATTTTGCAAGCATTTAATCCATCCTGGTGTGGAATATTCGAGTACAAGGATTCCACATCCATGGTGGCAAGGATGGTTCCCTCTGGAAGAGGACCTATTGCTGATAGTTTTTTCAATAGGTCAGTAGTGTCCTGGATGTAGCTGGTTGTATCCCTTACCAAGGGTTTAAGGATACCCTCTACCCATCCAGAGACTTGTTCAGTGAGGGTGCCCACACATGAAATGATGGGTCTTCCTGGGTTTCCAGATTTGTGAATTTTGGGAAGCATGTAGAATGTGCCTATTCTTGGACTCACCGGTATCAGTTCATCAGTTCTTATGGATATGTCAGGCAGACAAGAGGCCAACTTGTTAAGTTCCTTGTAATAGTCCTGTGTAGGGTCAGACTCCAATTTCTTATAGTAGCGTGTGTCCATCAGTTGTCTGTGTGCTTCCTTCATGTAGTCTGATTTGTTCATCATGACGATTGCACCCCCCTTGTCTGCAGGTTTAATGATGATTTCTTTGTTGGTTTTCAAAGATTTTATGGCCCTTCTCTCCTGGGCACTGATGTTGGATGGTTGCCTCCTGTGTGTGTCTAGGAAAGTGGATTTTACCAAATGTCTGAAAGTGTCTATATAGTTATCCAGATGAGGGTTGCGTCCTGGTGGAGGTGTCCAATCTGATCTTTTCCTGGTTGTCAAGATCCGTCTTCCTTCAGTCTGGGAGGATTCTGAAACATCTGCATCGCTAAAATATTCCCTCAGACGTAGTCTCCTGAAGTAATCTTCCATGTCGCTGCAGAGTTCAATTTTGTCTAGAGCTTTAGTCGGACAAAATGAGAGTCCTCTAGAAAGCACAGCAACTTCCATTTTGTTTGGTTTGTAATCCGAGAGATTTCCAGATGAGGGTTGCGTCCTGGTGGAGGTGTCCAATCTGATCTTTTCCTGGTTGTCAAGATCCGTCTTCCTTCAGTCTGGGAGGATTCTGATAATTTATTGATAATCTGAAAATTTATCCTCACCCATAATTACTTTGAATTTGACAATGACATATATCTACAGGAGACTGGGACTGCAATGGGAAGCAAAATGGCACCACAATATGCAAATCTTTTCATGGCCAAGCTTGAGAGTGACTTTTTATCCTCTTGTCCTATCAGGCCTCTGGCCTACTACCGTTACATTGATGATATTTTAATCATCTGGACAGAGTCTGAGGAGCAGCTGAAGACCTTCCATGAACAATTTAATCAGTTTCATCCCACCATCAACCTAACACTCAACTACTCCTGCACGGAAATCAACTTCTTGGACACCATCATTAAACTACGGAACAATGAAATACAGACATCCCTGTACAAGAAGCCAATTGACCGTCCAACATACCTGAAATGGGACAGTTTTCATCCAAAACACATAAAAAACTCTATTGTATACAGCCAGGCTATCAGGTACAATCGGATATGTTCCAACAGTACAGATAGAGACAATCACCTTGAGGGCCTCAGAAAAACCTTTTTGAATCAAGGCTACCACCCAAGAACAATTGAAAACCAGATTATAAGAGCCACCAGAATATCAAGAAACTATCTTCTACATTATAAAACCAAAGAAGAGAACAACCGGGTCCCTCTTGTAGTCACCTACAATCCACATCTGGAGGTGTTTAGAGGAGCTGCACGGAAACTACAACCATTACTGCAAAAAGATGCCCGGTTAAAATCTATTTTTCCAGACCCCCCACTTCTGTGTTTTAGACAGCCCCCAAATCTAAGAAGCATCATTGCCAGAAGCTCCCTGTCCTCTCCAACACCAACAGGAACATTTCCCTGCAACCAGAAAAAATGCAAGACCTGTCCATTAATATTGACAACGGACAAGATAAAGATTCCCAGATCACATCAGGACTACAAGATCCCAGGTACGTTCAGCTGCACCACAACCAATGTGGTGTACTTAATTATATGTACCAAATGTCCAACTGGGGGTCTGTATGTAGGGGAGACAGGACAACAGCTCAGGACAAGGATGAATTCTCACCGCCACACAATTAGAGAAAAAAGGATGGATCTACCTGTGGCCAAACATTTTTGTAACCCAGACCACAGCATCATGGACATGAAATTGCTGGTATTGAAAGGAAACTTCAAGTCCCAGAGAGACAGGAGACTATGGGAGTACAAACTTATGATGACCTTTGACACATTCAGAGAAGGAATGAATGTGTCTCATGGATTCATGTCTTTTTACATCAGTTAAAAGATGTGCTCCTCTGACCATCCGAGCGTGTCACAGCCCGGACCAGACCCTTATCAAAGGACAATAAAACTTTCACACTGAACTGCAGCAGTATTTATGGCTAGAACAGCTTGTCCCCCTGCCATAGAGATAGTTCTGTTTCATATAACTTGTTCTTTTTTTTTTTTTTTTTTTTTACTGCACTATTCTAAGTCCTGTTGTGTATAAATACGTGACTCTTCAGATTTTGTGTTATACCATGCCTGATGAAGAGACCTGAGTAGTCTCGAAAGCTTGCAATTATTACCATCTTTTCAGTTAGCCATTAAAAGGTATCAACCACTGAGGACTCTCTGTTCTTTTAAACAATTTTTTTATCTCTACTGGCTAACACGGTACAAAGATATATTTTACTTGTAGTAATATATATAGTAATATGGCCGCTCTTCTCCTCAGTGTGATATAGTAATATATATATAGTAATATGGCCGCTCTTCTCCTCAGTGTGATATTGTAATATATATATAGTAATATGGCCGCTCTTCTCCTCATTGTGATATAGTAATATATATAGTAATATGGCCGCTCTTCTCCTCAGTGTGATATAGTAATATATATATAGTAATATGGCCGCTCTTCTCCTCAGTGTGATATTGTAATATATATATAGTAATATGGCCGCTCTTCTCCTCATTGTGATATAGTAATATATATAGTAATATGGCCGCTCTTCTCCTCAGTGTGATATAGTAATATATATAGTAATATGGCCGCTCTTCTCCTCAGTGTGATATAGTAATATATATAGTAATATGGCCACTCTTCTCCTCAGTGTGATATTGTAATATATATATAGTAATATGGCCGCCCTTCACCTCAGTGTGATATAGTAATATATATATAGTAATATGGCCGCTCTTCTCCTCAGTGTGATATTGTAATATATATATAGTAATATGGCTGCTCTTCTCCTCAGTGTGATTTATTAATATATATAGTAATATGGCCGCCCTTGTCCTCAGTGTGATATAGTAATATATATATATAGTAATATGGTCGCTCTTCTCCTCAGTGTGATATAGTAATATATATATAGTAATATGGCCGCTCTTCTCCTCAGTGTGATATAGTAATATATATATAGTAATATGGCCTCTCTTCTCCTCAGTGTGATATAGTAATATATATATAGTAATATGGCTGCTCTTCTCCTCAGTGTGATTTATTAATATATATAGTAATATGGCCGCCCTTGTCCTCAGTGTGATATAGTAATATATATATATAGTAATATGGTCGCTCTTCTCCTCAGTGTGATATAGTAATATATATATAGTAATATGGCCGCTCTTCTCCTGGCCGCTCTTCTCCTCAGTGTGATATAGTAATATATATATAGTAATATGGCCTCTCTTCTCCTCAGTGTGATATAGTAATATATATATAGTAATATGGCCGCTCTTCTCCTCAGTGTGATATTGTAATATATATATAGTAATATGGCCGCTCTTCTCCTCATTGTGATATAGTAATATATATAGTAATATGGCCGCTCTTCTCCTCAGTGTGATATAGTAATATATATAGTAATATGGCCGCTCTTCTCCTCAGTGTGATATAGTAATATATATATATATAGTAATATGGCCGCTCTTCTCCTCAGTGTGATATTGTAATATATATATAGTAATATGGCCGCCCTTCTCCTCAGTGTGATATTGTAATATATATATAGTAATATGGCTGCTCTTCTCCTCAGTGTGATTTATTAATATATATAGTAATATGGCCGCCCTTGTACTCAGTGTGATATAGTAATATATATATATAGTAATATGCTCGCTCTTCTCCTCAGTGTGATATAGTAATATATATATAGTAATATGGCCGCTCTTCTCCTCAGTGTGATATAGTAATATATATATAGTAATATGGCCTCTCTTCTCCTCAGTGTGATATAGTAATATATATATAGTAATATGGCCTCTCTTCTCCTCAGTGTGATATAGTAATATATATATAGTAATATGGCCGCTCTTCTCCTCAGTGTGATATAGTAATATATATATAGTAAAATGGCCGCCCTTTTCCTCAGTGTGATATAATAATATATATATAGTAATATGGCCGCTCTTCTCCTCAGTGTGATATAGTAATATATATATAGTAATATGGCCGCCCTTTTCCTCAGTGTGATATAATAATATATATATAGTAATATGGCCGCTCTTCTCCTCAGTGTGACATAGTAATATATATACAGTTAGGTCCAGAAATCTTTGGCCAGTGACACAATTTTCGCGAGTTGGGCTCTGCATGCCACCACATTGGATTTGAAATGAAACCTCTACAGCAGAATTCAAGTGCAGATTGTAACGTTTAATTTGAAGGTTTGAACAAAAATATCTGATAGAAATTGTAGGAATTGTCACATTTCCTTACAAACACTCCACATTTTAGGAGGTCAAAAGTAATTGGACAAATAAACCAAACCCAAACAAAATATTTTTATTTTCAATATTTTGTTGCGAATCCTTTGGGGGCAATCACTGCCTTAAGTCTGGAACCCATGGACATCACCAAACGCTGGGTTTCCTCCTTCTTAATGCTTTGCCAGGCCTTTACAGCCGCAGCCTTGGGGTCTTGCTTGTTTGTGGGTCTTTCCGTCTTAAGTCTGGATTTGAGCAAGTGAAATGCATGCTCAATTGGGTTAAGATCTGGTGATTGACTTGGCCATTGCAGAATGTTCCACTTTTTTGCACTCATGAACTCCTGGGTAGCTTTGGCTGTATGCTTGGGGTCATTGTCCATCTGTACTATGAAGCGCCGTCCGATCAACTTTGCGGCATTTGGCTGAATGCTCAGTGTGATATAGTAATATATATATAGTAATATGGCCGCTCTTCTCCTCAGTATGATATAGTAATATATAAATAGTAATATGGCCGCTCTTCTCCTCAGTATGATATAGTAATATATATATAGTAATATGGCCGCTCTTCTCCTCAGTATGATATAGTAATATATATATAGTAATATGGCCGCTCTTCTCCTCAGTGTGATATAGTAATATATATAGTAATATGGCCGCTCTTCTCCTCAGTGTGATATAGTAATATATATATAGTAATATGGCCGCTCTTCTCCTCAGTATGATATAGTAATATATAAATAGTAATATGGCCGCTCTTCTCCTCAGTATGATATAGTAATATATATATAGTAATATGGCCGCTCTTCTCCTCAGTATGATATAGTAATATATATATAGTAATATGGCCGCTCTTCTCCTCAGTGTGATATAGTAATATATATAGTAATATGGCCGCTCTTCTCCTCAGTGTGATATAGTAATATATATATAGTAATATGGCCGCTCTTCTCCTCAGTGTGATATTGTAATATATATAGTAATATGGCCGCTCTTCTCCTCATTGTGATATAGTAATATATATAGTAATATGGCCGCTCTTCTCCTCAGTGTGATATAGTAATATATATAGTAATATGGCCGCTCTTCTCCTCAGTGTGATATAGTAATATATATACAGTAATATGGCCGCTCTTCTCCTCAGTGTGATATTGTAATATATATATAGTAATATGGCCGCCCTTCTCCTCAGTGTGATATAGTAATATATATAGTAATATGGCCGCCCTTCTCCTCAGTGTGATATTGTAATATATATATAGTAATATGGCTGCTCTTCTCCTCAGTGTGATTTATTAATATATATAGTAATATGGCCGCCCTTGTCCTCAGTGTGATATAGTAATATATATATATAGTAATATGGTCGCTCTTCTCCTCAGTGTGATATAGTAATATATATATAGTAATATGGCCGCTCTTCTCCTCAGTGTGATATAGTAATATATATATAGTAATATGGCCGCTCTTCTCCTCAGTGTGATATAGTAAGATATATATAGTAATATGGCTGCTCTTCTCCTCAGTGTGATATAGTAAGATATATATAGTAATATGGCCGCTCTTCTCCTCAGTGTGATATAGTAATATATATATAGTAATATGGCCGCCCTTTTCCTCAGTGTGATATAATAATATATATATAGTAATATGGCCACTCTTCTCCTCAGTGTGATATAGTAATATATATATAGTAATATGGCCGCTCTTCTCCTCAGTGTGATATAGTAATATATATATATAGTAATATGGCCGCTCTTCTCCTCAGTGTGATATAGTAATATATATATAGTAATATGGCCGCTCTTCTCCTCAGTGTGATATAGTAATATATATATAGTAATATGGCCGCTCTTCTCCTCAGTGTGATATAGTAATATATATATAGTAATATGGCCGCTCTTCTCCTCAGTGTGATATAGTAATATATATATAGTAATATGGCCGCCCTTTTCCTCAGTGTGATATAATAATATATATATAGTAATATGGCCGCTCTTCTCCTCAGTGTGATATAGTAATATATATATAGTAATATGGCCGCTCTTCTCCTCAGTGTGATATAGTAATATATATATAGTAATATGGCCGCTCTTCTCCTCAGTGTGATATAGTAATATATATATAGTAATATGGCCGCCCTTTTCCTCAGTGTGATATAATAATATATATATAGTAATATGGCCGCTCTTCTCCTCAGTGTGACATAGTAATATATATACAGTTAGGTCCAGAAATCTTTGGCCAGTGACACAATTTTGGCGAGTTGGGCTCTGCATGCCACCACATTGGATTTGAAATGAAACCTCTACAGCAGAATTCAAGTGCAGATTGTAACGTTTAATTTGAAGGTTTGAACAAAAATATCTGATAGAAATTGTAGGAATTGTCACATTTCTTTACAAACACTCCACATTTTAGGAGGTCAAAAGTAATTGGACAAATAAACCAAACCCAAACAAAATATTTTTATTTTCAATATTTTGTTGCGAATCCTTTGGGGGCAATCACTGCCTTAAGTCTGGAACCCATGGACATCACCAAACGCTGGGTTTCCTCCTTCTTAATGCTTTGCCAGGCCTTTACAGCCGCAGCCTTGGGGTCTTGCTTGTTTGTGGGTCTTTCCGTCTTAAGTCTGGATTTGAGCAAGTGAAATGCATGCTCAATTGGGTTAAGATCTGGTGATTGACTTGGCCATTGCAGAATGTTCCACTTTTTTGCACTCATGAACTCCTGGGTAGCTTTGGCTGTATGCTTGGGGTCATTGTCCATCTGTACTATGAAGCGCCGTCCGATCAACTTTGCGGCATTTGGCTGAATGCTCAGTGTGATATAGTAATATATATAGTAATATGGCCGCTCTTCTCCTCAGTGTGATATAGTAATAGTATCATAGTGTCATAGTTTTTAAGGTTGAAGGGAGACTCTAAGTCCGTCTAGTTCACCCCGTAGCCTAACATGTTGATCCAGAGGAAGGCAAAAAAAACCCCCAATGTGGCAAATAAGCTCCAATGGGGAAAAAATGTCCTTCCTTCGTCCACATCCGGCAATGAGACTAGTTCCCTGGATCAATACCCTGTCATAAAATCTAATATACATAACTGGTAATATTAAATTTTTCAAGAAAGGCGTCCAGGCTCTGCTTAATGTTAGTAGTGAATCACTCATTACAACATCATGCGGCAGAGAGCTCCATAGTCTCACTGCTCGTACAGTAAAGAATCCTCGTCTGTGATTATGATTAAACTTTCTTTCCTCAAGACGTAGCGGATGCCCCCGTGTTCCAGTCGCAGGCCTAGGTGTAAAAAGATCTTTGGAAAGGTCTCTGTACTGTCCCCTCATATATTTATACATTGTGATTAGATCCCCCCTAAGCCTTCGTTTTTCCTGTCTTGGTATTGCAGCCCCCCCATTCCTCTAATAATCTTGGTGGTCTTCTCTGCACCCTCTCCAGTTCAGCTATGTCCTTCTTATATATCGGTGAGCAGAATTGTACACAGTATATAAGTGCGGTCGCACTAGTGACTTGTACAGAGGTAGAACTATATTTTTTTCCATGAACACTTCTACCTCTTTTAATACATCCCATTATTTTATTAGCCCTGGCAGCAGCTGCCTGACACTGGCCACTAAAGTGAAGTTTACCATCCCCCCATACACCCAAGTCTTTTTCTGTGTCTGTTTTACCCAGTGTTCTACAATTAAGTACATAATCATAAATGTTATTTCCTCTACCCAAGTGCATGACCTTACATTTATCTACATTACACTTCAATTGCCACTTCTCAGCCCAATCCTCCAATTTACATAAATCTCCCTGTAATATAAAATTATCCTCCTCTGTATTGATTACCCTGCAGAGTTTAGTATCATCTGCAAATATTGAAATTCTACTCCGCATGCCCCCAACAAGGTCATTTATAAATATGTTGAAAAGAAGCGGGCCCAATACTGACCCCTGTGGTACCCCACTATGAACTGAGACCCAGTCCGAGTAGGTACCATTAATAACCACCCTTTGTTTCCTATCACTGAGCCAGTTTTTAACCCAGTTACACATATTTTCCCCTATCCCCATTATTCTCATTTTATGTACCAGCCTTTTGTGTGGCACCGTATCAAAAGCTTTTGAAAAGTCCATATACACAACATCCACTGCATTTCCCTGCTCCAGGCTTGAACTTACCTCTTTATAGAAGCTGATCAGTTTGACAGGATCGATCCCTCATAAACCCATGTTGATCTCTGTCATAAGGTTATTTTTCTTGAGATACTCCAGTATAGCATCTCTCAAGAAACCCTCAAGGATTTTACCAACCGTAGAGGTTAAACTTACCGGCCTATAATTTCCCGGCTCAGTTTTTGTCCCCTTTCTGAATATTGGCACCACATTTGCTATGCGCCAGTCCTGCGGTACCGACCCTGTTATTAAGGAATCTGAGAAGATTAAAAATAATGGTCTATCTATCACAGAACTCAATTCCTGTAGTACTCTGGGGTGTAGCCATCCGGGCCCGGAGATTTGTCAACCTTAGTGATTTCGAGGCGGCGGCGTACTTCCTGCTGGGTTAAGCAGGTAATATTCAAGGGTGAATTTATGGTATCACTGGTCATGTCATCTGCCATGGCATTTTCTTGTATAAAAACCGTAGAAAAAAAGTCATTCAGCAGGTTGGCTTTACCCTCATCCCCTTCCACCATTTCACCAAGACTATTTTTAAGGGGGCCAACACTATCGCTTTTCAGTTTTTTACTGTTTATGTAGTTAAAGAATATTTTAGGATTATTTTTACCTTCTCTCGCAATGAGTCTCTCTGTCTCAAACTTAGCTAACTTAATTTGCTTTTTACATATTTTATTTAATTTTCTATAATTATATAATGCCTCATCACTACCTACCCTCTTTAATTCTTTTAAGGCTTTCTGTTTTTCTTTTATTGCTTCCCTTACAGCTCTATTTAGCCATAGGGGTTTCCTCCTATTTCTAGCATGTTTGTTCCCATAGGGTATATTTTCTGCACAAGCCCTATTCAGGATGCTCATAAAAGTCTCCCATTTGCTTTGTGTACTTTTATTACTTAGTACATCATCCCAGTTTATTGCACTAAGATCATCTCTCAACCGTTTAAAATTTGCTTTCCTGAAGTTTAGTGTCCTTGTAGCCCCTCTACTAGACATCTTACTAAAGAATACATGAAAACTTATTATTTTGTGATCACTATTCCCCAAGTAACCCCCAACTTGTATATTTGATATGCGGTCTGGCCTATTGGTTAGTACAAGGTCTAGTAGTGCTCCCCCTCTTGTGGGGTCCTGTACCATTTGTGACAGGTAATTATCTTTCATTGTTATCAAAAATCTATTTCCTTTGCTGGAACTGCAAGTTTCTGTTCCCCAATTTATATCAGGATAGTTAAAGTCCCCCATAATAATTACCTCTCCGAGACTCGCTGCTTTATCAATTTGCTTTATGAGGAGATTCTCTACCTCTTCCATAATATTCGGCGTCTTATAACACACCCCTATCAGTATTTTATTATTCATTCTCCCCCCCTTATCTCCACCCATAGGGACTCTACATTCTCAGTACCCTCACATATGTTGTCACGCAGGATGGGTTGTAAGGATGATGTTACATATAGACACACACCTCCCCCTCGCTTATTTGTACGGTCATTCCTGAATAGGCTATAACCCTGTAAATTAACAGCCCAGTCATAGCTCTCCTCCAGCCATGTCTCTGATATCCCCACTATATCATCATTTTCTTCCAACAATATTAATTCTAATTCCTCCACCTTATTTGTGAGGCTTCGGGCATTAGTGTACATGCACGTTACGTATGACTCTGTACCTATATTCCTGCTTACTGTATTAACTGTCCTAACCCTTCCCCCCGTACCACCCCCAATTTCATTACTTGTGCCCTGGTCACTATCTGCACTACATTCCCCTTCTATAAAGTAACACGGAGAAAAAGCTGTGGAAAAACAAGCGCATAGGGTCTTACCCCAATATGTGAGGGGTGGGGGTGGGGGAGTGAAACTACTCACCAGATGTAGTTGTGAGAAGCCACAACTACTGTAATCGCATGTATCACACAATCCAAGGCTGCAGCCACCAAACCGGTAGATAACAGAGAGCACAAGAGAGTGGTGTTTTAATGCCGCGCCAATAGATCACTTCAGATGATGTTCAGACCAGTGTTACTTTATTGTTTTCCAGGTCAACGCGTTTCTGGGGCATCTGCCCCCTTCATCAGGACCACCAAAGAAACAGATAACATCTGATCTATTGGCGCGGCATTAAAACACCACTCTCTTGTGCTCTCCCTTCTATAAAGTGAATACCCTCGCCCCCCATTCCTAGTTTAAACACTCCTCCAACCTTCTAGCCATTTTCTGCCCCAGCAGAGCTGCACCCTCCCCATTAAGATGCAGCCCATCCCTAGCATAGAATCTGTAGCCAACTGAAAAGTCGGCCCAATTCTCCAGGAACCCAAAACCCTCTTTCCTACACCGATTCCTGAGCCACCTGTTAACCTCCCTGATCTCTCTTTGCCTCTCTGGTGTGGCTCGTGGCACAGGTAGTATTTCCGAAAATACCACCTTTGAGGTCCATGCTTTAAGCTTACAACCTAATTCCCTGAAATCATCTTTAAGGACCTTCCACCTACCTCTAACTTTGTCATTTGTGCCAATGTGTACAATGACCGCTGGGTCCTCCCCAGCCCCTCCCAGTAATCTGTCAACCCGATCAGCGATGTGCCGAACTCGAGCGCCAGGAAGACAACACACTGTTCGGCGATCCCTGTCTTTGTGACAGATTGCCCTATCTGTCCCCCTAATAATTGAGTCCCCCACTACCAGTACCTGTCTTGCCTGCCCTTCACTCCTATTCCCCCCCCTTACTGGAGCAGACACTCCTCTGGCGTTCAGAGGTCATGCCTTGCTGCAGCAATGCTACCCTTGTAATGACATCCCCCTCATCTGCCAAGTTTGCAAACCTATTGGGGTGTGTCAGTTCAGGACTAGCCTTCCTAGCACTTTTCCCTTTACCCCCCTTTCTAACTGTCACCCAGCTACCTACCTCACCGTCCTGCCGCTCCCTACTACGATCCTCCCCCACATTTGACCCAGCAAGCTGCTGCTCAGTGAGCAGCAGACTCCTTTCCATATTGCTAATGCATCTCAGAGTTGCCAGCTGCTCATTTACATCCAGTATCTGGGCTTCCAAATGTGCAACTTGCTCACATCTCGAACAACAGTATGCACCCTCCAACAACAGTATGCACCCTCCAACAACAGTATGCACTCTCCAACAACAGTATGCACCCTCGAACGGCTTTTCAAGGACTGCATACATGAGACAAGATGTACACTGGATCGCATTAGCAATAGTGGAGCACATTTTCTAATGGGGATAGCACTAAACAAATGTTAAGTAATTAAACAACTAAATACAAACAATTCTACTCACACTTACTTTTGCTCACACTTTGCTCACTCACGCTCACAATGAAGAAGACAGGCTAAAATTGAGAAGTTTTTGATAATATAATATATATATAGTGTATATATATATAGTAATATGGCCGCTCTTCTCCTCAGTGTGATATTGTCATATATATATAGTAATATGGCCGCCTTTCTCCTCAGTGTAATATAGTAATATATATAGTAATATGGCTGCTTTTCTCCTCAGTGTGATTTATTAATATATATAGTAATATGGCCGCCCTTGTCCTCAGTGTGATACAGTAATATGGCCGCTCTTCTCCTCAGTGTGATTTAGTAATATATATATAGTAATATGGCCTCTCTTCTCCTCTGTGTGATATAGTAATATATATACTAATATGGCCACCCTTCTCCTCAGTGTGATATAGTAATATATATATATATATATATATATATATATATATATATATATATATATGTATATATATATATATATATATATATATATATATAGTAATATGGCCTCTCTTCTCCTCAGTGTGACATAGTAATATATATATAGTAATATGGCCGCCCTTCTCCTCAGTGTGACATAGTAATATATATACAGTAATATGGCCGCTTTTCTCCTCAGTGTGATTTAGTAATATATATATAGTAATATGGCCTCTCTTCTCCTCTGTGTGATATAGTAATATATATACTAATATGGCCACCCTTCTCCTCAGTGTGATATAGTTATATATATATATAGTAATATGGCCGCTCTTCTCCTCAGTGTAATAGAGTAATATATATAGTAATATGGCCGCTCTTCTCCTCAGTGTGATATAGTAATATATATATATATATATATAGTAATATGGCCGCTCTTCTCCTTAGTGTGATATAGTAATATATATATATATAGTAATATGGCCGCTCTTCTCCTCAGTGTGATATTGTAATATATATATAGTAATATGGCCGCTCTTCTCCTCAGTGTGATATAGTAATATATATATAGTAATATGGCCGCTCTTCTCAGTGTGATATAGTAATATATATACAGTAATATGGCCGCCCTTCTCCTCAGTGTGATATTGTAATATATATATAGTAATATGGCCGCCCTTCTTCTCAGTGTGATATAGTAATATATATAGTAATATGACTGCTCTTCTCCTCAGTGTGATTTATTAATTTATATATAGTAATATGGCCGCCCTTGTCCTCAGTGTGATATAGTAATATATATACAGTAATATGGCCTCTCTTCTCCTCAGTGTGACATAGTAGTATATTTATAGTAATATGGCCGCCCTTCTCCTCAGTGTGATATAGTAATATATATACAGTAATATGGCCTCTCTACTCCTCAGTGTGATATAGTAATATATATTTAGTAATATGGCCGCCCTTCTCCTTAGTGTGATATTGTAATATATATATAGTAATATGGCCGCCCTTCTTCTCAGTGTGATATAGTAATATATATAGTAATATGGCTGCTCTTCTCCTCAGTGTGATTTATTAATATATATAGTAATATGGCCGCCCTTGCCCTCAGTGTGATATAGTAATATATATATAGTAATATGGCCTCTCTTCTCCTCAGTGTGACATAGTAATATATATATAGTAATATGGCCGGCCTTCTCCTCAGTGTGATATAGTAATATATATATAGTAATATGGCCGCCCTTGTCCTCAGTGTGATATAGTAATATATATATAGTAATATGGCCGCTCTTCTCAGTGTGATATAGTAATATATATATAGTAATATGGCCGCTCTTCTCAGTGTGATATAGTAATATATATAGTAATATGGCCGCTCTTCTCCTCAGTGTGATATAGTAATATATATATAGTAATATAGCTGCTCTTCTCCTCAGTGTGGTATATTAATATATATAGTAATATGGCCGCTCTTCTCCTCAGTGTGATATAGTAATTTATATAGTAAAATAGCCGTTCTTCTCCTCAGTGTGATATAGTAATATATATAGTAATATGGCCGCTCTTTTGCTCAGTGTGATATAGCAATATATATAGTAATATGGCCGCTCTTCTCCTCAGTGTGATATAGTAATATATATAGTAATATGGCCGCCCTTCTCCTCAGTGTGATATAGTAATATATATAGTAATATGGCCGCCCTTCTCCTCAGTGTGATATAGTAATATATATAGTAATATGGCCGCTCTTTTGCTCAGTGTGATATAGCAATATATATAGTAATATGGCCGCCCTTCTCCTCAGTGTGATATAGTAATATATATAGTAATATGGCCGCCCTTCTCCTCAGTGTGATATAGTAATATATATAGTAATATGGCCGCGCTTCTCCTCAGAGTGATATAGTAATATATATAGTAATATGGCCGCTCTTCTCAGTGTGATATAGTAACATATATATATAGTAATATGGCCGCTCTTCTCCTCAGTGTGATATAGATATATATATAGAGTAATATGGACGCTCTTCTCCTCAGTGTGATATAGTAATATATATATAGTAATATGGCCGCTCTCCTCCTCAGTGTGATTTAGTAATATATATAGTAATATGGCCTCTCTTCTCCTCAGTGTGACATAGCCATATATATAGTAATATGGCCTCTCTTCTCCTCTGTGTCATATAGTAATATATATAGTAATATGGCCGCTCTTCTCCTCAGTGTGATATAGTTATATATATATAGTAATATGGCCGCTCTTCTCCTCAGTGTGATATAGTAATATATATATAGTAATATGGCCGCCCTTGTCCTCAGTGTGATATAGTAATATATATATAGTAATAAGGCCGCTCTTCTCCTCAGTGTGATATAATATATATATAGTAATATTGCCGCTCTTTTCCTCAGTGTGTTGTAGTAATATATATAGTAATATGGCCGCTCTTCTCCTCAGTGTGATGAGATATATATATATATAGTACTATGGCTGCTCTTCTCCTCAGTGTGATATAGTAATATATATACTAATATGGCCGCCCTTCTCCTCAGTGTGATATAGTAATATATATATATATATAGTAATATGGCCGCTCTTCTCCTCAGTGTGATATAGTAATATATATATAGTAATATAGCTGCTCTTCTCCTCAGGGTGATATAGTAATATATATAGTAAAATGGCCGCCCTTATCCTCAGTGTGATATATAGTTACATATAGTAATATCGCCGCTCTTCTCAGTGTGATATAGTAATATATATAGTAATATGGCCGCTCTTCCTTTCAGTGTGATATAGTAATATATTTAGTAATATGGCCGCTCTTCTCCTCAGTGTGATATAGTAATATATTTAGTAATATGGCCGCTCTTCTCCTCAGTGTGATATAGTAATATATATAGTAATATGGCCACTCTTCTCCTCATTGTGATATAGTAATATATATATATATATATATAGTAATATGGCTGCTCTTCTCCTCAGTGTGATATAGTAATATATATATAGTAATATGGCCGCCCTTCTCCTCATTGTGATATAGTAATATATATAGTAATATGGCCGCTCTTCTGCTCAGTGTGATATAGTAATATATATAGTAATATAGCCGCTCTTCTCCTCAGTGTGATATAGTAATATATATAGTAATATGGCCGCCCTTCTCCTCATTGTGATATAGTAATATATATAGTAATATGGCCGCTCTTCTGCTCAGTGTGATATAGTAATATATATATAGTAATATGGCCGCTCTTCTCCTCAGTGTGATATAGTAATATATATATAGTAATATGGCCGCTCTTCTCCTCAGTGTGATATAGTAATATATATAGTAATATGGCCGCTCTTCTCCTCAGTGTGATATAGTAATATATATAGTAATATGGCCGCTCTTCTCCTCATTGTGATATAGTAATATATATAGTAATATGGCCGCTCTTCTCCTCAGTGTGATATAGTAATATATATAGTAATATGGCCGCTCTTCTCCTCAGTGTGATATAGTAATATATATAGTAATATGGCCGCTCTTCTCCTCAGTGTGATATAGTAATATATATATAGTAATATGGCCGCTCTTCTCCTCAGTGTGATATAGTAATATATATATAGTAATATGGCCGCCCTTCTCCTCAGTGTGATATAGTAATATATATATATAGTAATATGGCCGCTCTTCTCCTCAGTGTGATATAGTAATATATATATAGTAATATGGCCGCTCTTCTCCTCAGTGTAATATAGTAATATATATATAGTAATATGGCCGCCCTTCTCCTCAGTGTGATATAGTAATATATATATATAGTAATATGGCCGCTCTTCTCCTCAGTGTGATATAGTAATATATATATAGTAATATAGCCGTTCTTCTCCTCAGTGTGATATAGCAATATATATAGTAATATGGTGTAATGCTGCCACCAGGGGGAGCCAGAGCTCTGTAGCATAATACACTACACAGAGCAATGAGAACCAGGAAGTGATTTCACAGCGTTCTCATGCATTACCTCAAAGCACAGCTGAGAGACAGAACTTCAGAGCATGCAAGGAATAGTCACACAGGCTGGGTCAAACACCGTACGGGCAGAAGCAGGACCGGAGGGACAAGCAAAAGCGGAGTCAAAGTCAGGCCAGTGTCAGTACCGTAGGAAGCAACCGAGTGGGGAAATAGGAGAGGGGACAGAGGACAGGAGGGACGACCAGGGGACAGAACACAGACAAGGGCACGGGGGCACAGGAACAGACAGATCAGGATATCACTCACAGGACCAGCAATCACAGGCAAAGCAGTGCTAAGCTTATAGCCGGCACTGATTCACTGGAAATGCCAGCTTTTAAGGCATCCAGGGTCTGGAAGTGAGGCTCGAGAGAAGGCTCCGCCCCCTAGCCATGTGGACAGGGAGGCGAACCATGACATATGGCCTCTCTTCTCCTCTGTGTCATATACTAATATATATAGTAATATGGCCGCTCTTCTCCTCAGTGTGATATAGTAATATATATATAGTAATATGGCCGCCCTTCTCCTCAGTGTGATATAGTAATATATATATAGTAATATGGCCGCCCTTCTCCTCAGTGGGATATAGAAATATATATACAGTAATATGGCCACTCTTCTCCTCAGTGTGATATAGTAATATATATATAGTAATATGGCCGCCCTTGTCCTCAGTGTGATATAGTAATATATATATAGTAATATGGCCGCTCTCCTCCTCAGTGTGATATAGTAATATATATATAGTATAATGGCCGCTCTTCTCCTCAGTGTGATATAGTAATATATATATAGTAATATGGCCGCTCTTCTCCTCAGTCTGTTATAGTAATATATATAGTAATATGGCCGCTCTTCTCAGTGTGATGTGATATATATATATATATATTTTTTTTTTATATATATATATACATATATATATATATATATATATATATATAGTACTATGGCCGCTCTTCTCCTCAGTGTGATATAGTAATATATATATATAGTAATATAGCTGCTCTTCTCCTCAGTGTGATATAGTAATATATATATAGTAAAATGGCCGCCCTTATCCTCAGTGTGATATACTAATATATACAGTTAGGTCCAGAAATCTTTGGCCAGTGACACAATTTTGGCGAGTCGGGCTCTGCATGCCACCACATTGGATTTGAAATGAAATCTCTACAACACAATTCAAGTGCACATTGTAACGTTTAAATTGAAGGTGTCACAAACCACCGGGGGGTCACTCAGAAATCCCCCGCGCTGGCTACCAGTACGTCACAATCGGGGGGTAACAAGCAGGAGTCAACCCTCCTTTATACCTCCCGACCGACAGACAGAGCACGTGATGCGCTCTCTAGCGCCCCTCTTATAGTCAGGCCAATTATGGAATTGCCCGACGATAAGCAAGGAGGCCGCTATACTACTTATGCCGATTATTGAAGGGTCCCCGGTGAGAGTAGGGTATATATTCCCCCGACCTCCGCGGGCGGAATATATAAACTCTCCCCGAATCTCACTGGCCTCCCCACAATAATCCTTGGCACAATTCGCTGCCACCAACCGATTTACGGTAACTATTAGCCGAACACACAGACGTGGGATTCAAGATCGAGATAACAGAACAGCCCAAGATTAATTATATAATTTAATCAGCCTAAAGCACACCAGAAACTACAATATATACAATAGGGAATCTACAGAATATACATATGTCAGAGTACAGTTACAGATAAAGCATGGGTTACAAACAGGTATACAATTACATCAGTTACCTTGTGTGTCTGGCCACAGGGGGGCGCTGTAGACCAGGTTTCCAGGAACTCCCTCTCCAGGTCTTTCCCAACCAGGCCCCCGAGCAGAAGAACGCTGGAAAATGGCCGAAGTAGGGTTATCAACCTGGGCAGATCCAGGTCCCCTCCTACCTTAGTGACCTCACAGGGAAGCACTGCCACTCCCCCTGCATGGATCAGAATTATCCAGCAAAGGGGATTTTGGCTATAACTTTGCCTGGGAGCGTCGTAGGCAGACGCCAATGCTCTCATTGTGACAGTTATGAATTTAGCTACAGAACGAGGGGACTCATGACCTGTCTGCCAGTTCCCCATTGGCTGATATCACGCCTGGGGCATTTCCCAATGTCCTGTTCCCATAAAAAGGGGGTGCCGGCATCGTCCACATGCGGAGACACCATTTTTATGGTTGCCATATTTATCGGAGATATGGCTTGCGAGATATGAACCATTTTTTACTGGAGTCGTTCTGTCTGGCTATTTCCATAGCCTTGCTAACTAGCTAGCAGCTCCTACTACAGGGTGACGGCAGGGAGTCATCCTGTATCCATTGTCCTAAAGCCACCTAATTTCCATATCACAGGACATGGCCATGGATTTGTTGCTAAACCAGTTGTGTGAAGGGAAGGGGGTAGTGACACCAGGAGAGGGCTTCCTGACATGACTTGAATGTCATGATTTATCGTCATATCTCCGGATTTACCTCACACCTCCCCCCTTTTGAGGGCGCTAGGGGGCAGCACACTCCGGTGTTCCCCCGTGCGCCCGTCCGCGACCTCTCCTTGTCGGGACAGCCCGTCTGCGTTACCGTGGTCACGGCCCCTTTTGTGGCGAATGGTGAAGTTGTATTGCTGGAGCGCAAGGCTCCATCGCAACAATCGCCCATTCGTCCCAGAGACGGTGTGCAACCAGCTGAGGGGATTGTGGTCCGTCTCCACGATGAAGTGGCGCCCGTATAGATAGGGTTGCAGACGCTGCAGGGCCCACACTATGGCCAGGCACTCCTTCTCCATCGTGGAATAGGCAACTTCCCTTGGTAACAGCTTCCTGCTCAGGTACAAGACTGGGTGCTCTTGGCTCGCAGAGTCCACCTGGCTGAGCACCGCACCGAGGCCGAAGTCACTGGCGTCGGTCTGTACTACAAACGGCCGCGTGAAGTCGGCTGCCTGTAGCACGGGCGGGCTGGACAGGGCGTCCTTTAGGGCCCGGAAGGCTGTCTCGCAGTCCATTGTCCAATCGACTGCAGAGGGCAGCTTCTTCTTGGTGAGGTCCGTCAAGGGCTTTGCCAGGCTACTATAGCATGGAACAAACCTCCTATAGTACCCAGCGGTCCCCAAGAAGGACATCACCTGCTTCTTGGTCCTGGGGGTGGGCCAGGATGCGATGGCTTCCACTTTCTCAGGCTCGGGCTTCAGTGTTCTCCCACCTACCCGGTGACCGAGGTACTGGACCTCGCTCATGGCCAGCTGACACTTTCCCGGCTTGATGGTCAAACCTGCCCGGTGGATCCGCCTGAGCACCTGTGCTAGATGCTCTAGGTGGTCCTCCCAGGTGGGACTGAAGACGGCAATGTCATCCAGGTACGCGGCCGCGTACCCTTCAAGTCCCTTGAGCAGGGTGTTGACCATCCGCTGGAAAGTGGCAGGGGCATTCCTCATCCCGAATGGCATCACCGTGGACTCGTACGGTCCAAATGGGGTAATAAAGGCAGAGCGTTCCCTGGCCTTGCGAGTCAGGGGGATCTGCCAATATCCCCGGCTCAGATCCATGATGGTCAGGTACTGAGCCCCGGCCAACTGATCGAGCAGGTCATCGATGCGTGGCATTGGGTACGCATCGGCGACCGTGACAGCATTGAGCCCCCTGTAGTCCACGCAGAACCGAGTGGTTCGGTCCTTCTTAGGGACGAGGACTACAGGCGAGGCCCAAGCGCTGTTGGATGCCTGGATCACCCCCAGCTTCAGCATCTCGTCAATCTCCTGGCGCATGTGTTGCTGCACCTCCAGGGAGACCCGATATGCTGAACGCCGGATCGGGGGATGATCCCCAGTGTCCACGTGATGGACAGCCAAGTCAGTCCTTCCGGGCTGGTTGGTAAACAACCCCCGGAAGGGGTGTAGGGTGGCCCACAGCTGGGACCGTTGGTCCTCCAAGAGCTGGTGGCCAACCTCCACATCCTCAATGGATCCGCCTGCCCTAACCTGGGCTAGCATATCCAAGAGGGTTTCCGCTTCTCCCTCCTCGGGCAGGTTGCACACGGGGAGCGCACATGCCTCCCGCTCATGATGTGCCTTCATCATGTTCACATGGAAGGGCTTCCGCCTTCCACGGGCAGGGTCCAGGGTGACCAGGTACGTCACAGGGTTGAGCTGCTGGTACACGAGGTATGGGCCTTCCCAGGCTGCCTGAAGCTTGTCCTGTGGTACGGGGACCAGTACCCACACCTTTTGACCCACTTGGTAGGTCCTCTCACAAGCGTTCTGGTCGTACCAACGCTTCTGATCGGCCTGGGCTTGAGCCATATTGTCGTGTACCAGTTGCGTCAAGGCCTGCATTTTGTCCCGGAAGCGCATGACATACTCGATAACCGACACTCCAGGGGTGGCCAAATCCCCTTCCCAAGCCTCTTTCACCAGAGCCAGGGGGCCCCGCACACGTCGCCCGTACAGGAGCTCAAACGGTGAGAATCCTGTTGAGGCCTGTGGAACCTCCCGGTAAGCAAATAACAGGTGTGGGAGATACCGCTCCCAGTCACGCCCATGGGAGTCGACCAACATCTTAAGCATCTGCTTTAAGGTGCCATTGAACCGCTCGCACAGGCCATTAGTCTGTGGATGGTACGGGCTGGCCACCAGATGTCGCACCTGGACTTGCTTACAGAGGGCCTCCATCAGCTGGGACATGAATTGGGTCCCCCGGTCAGTGAGCATTTCCTGGGGAAAACCCACTCGGGAGAAAATCTCCAGCAATGCGGTGGCCACCTTGTCAGCCCGAATGGACGACAAGGCCACTGCTTCTGGGTACCGGGTGGCATAGTCCACTACCGTCAGTATGAAGCGTTTCCCGGAGCTGCTGGGGATGGCCAGCGGGCCGACCAGATCCACAGCCACCCTCCTGAAAGGCTCATCGATGATTGGCAGAGATACCAGTGGGGCTTTGGGGCGTGGCCCCGCCTTCCCCACTCTCTGACAGGTTTCACACGAACGGCAGTAGGCAGCCACATCGGCCCCCATTTTTGGCCAGTAGAAATGCTGGTTTAACCTGGCCTTGGTCTTAGCGATCCCTAGGTGTCCGGCCATCGGAATCTCATGTGCGATCCGCAACAACTCCGTCCGGAACGGATAGGGTACCACCAACTGTCGGTCCCTGGGCCACGCCTCCGGTGAACCCTGCTGGACCGTGGCCCGGTACAGCCGTCCTTGGTCCCAGACCACTCGCTCCGGGTCCGAGTCCGAGGGAGGCTGTGCCGCCTGCTCCTTAAGAGCTTTCAGGCTGTCGTCAGCTTCTAACGCTGCCTGAAACTCCTGACTAGATGTGGCCAGAATCGACGAGACTGTCACATCTTCAGTCAGTACCCCGGGACCTGTGTCCTGGCCTCCACCTGACTCGGCTGCCACTTGGTCAGAAGGGGAAGAGCTATCGGACCTCCGGGAGGCCCCTTGGCTTCCAGCACTCCCACTGCGGGTGACAGCGGCCACAGCCGCTGCGACCGTGGGTCGTGCCTGCTCCTCCTCCGTTCCTGACCAAGTCGCCGGTTCAGGCAGACCTACCTGGCTTCCTGACACCCCGGTTGTGGGGGAACCATGCACCGAGATCTTACCTGGGAGCACTTCCGCTCCTGGACCGGCCCCAATCTCACCTGCCTGTTCCCCTCCTGCAGCAACAGAACCCCGCTGTGAAATCTCTGGGGACCCCACATTTGCTGTGGTAGCCCCCACCCCACACACTGGTCCTCCCCCTGCAGCACCCTGCTCTCTGCTTATCCCTGCAGAGGGCAACAGATCCCAGCTCACAGGCTGGTTACTTGTAGAGGCATTGTCACACCTTTCTC